>NW_023602393.1:0-12894 GCF_014898055.3 Talpa occidentalis
CCAGCAGTTCTCTCCAGCAAGGGGATAAGACAGGCCTGGGGGAACCTGCCCAGCCTCAGCCTTGGAGCAGGATCAGGGACCCCACCGTGGCCTGGACCCCTCTCCTCCTGGGCCTCCTGGCTCACTGCACAGGTGCTGAGCCAGACTCACTGCACTCCAGCCCAAGGGCTCTGGGATAAGGTTGATTCTGACTCTGAGCTCAGAGGGGGCTGCCTGGGGGTGGGTGGCAGGATGCTCATTACCCTGTGTACCATCTGGACTGAGACACCGACTATGCTGACTGGTGTGAGGAGAGAGCCTGGCCAATCAAGAGGAGGGGAGGGGGTCTGCTTATTTTTTTGTCAAAAAATGCCATACAAGTTTATGGCACACTGAGGATGAGCCTTGGGAAGGGGATAAAACGGGCACCCAAATAACCATTAATCTCAGGCAAGGCAAGGGGAGATGCTCTGGGAGTGGGTCCTGCACATTAACCCCCCTCTTCTTTTCTCTCTTGCAGGCTCTGTAGTCTCTTATGAGCTGACTTAGCCACCCTCAGTGTCGGTGTCTCTGGGACAGATGGCCAGGATGGCGAGTCATGGAGAAAGCATAGATTATGCTACAAACTGGTACCAGCAGGAGCCAGGCCAGGCCCCTGTGCTGGTCATTTACAATGATAACGAGCAGCCCTCAGGGATCTCTGACTGGTTCTCTGGCTCCAACTTGGGGAACACGGCCACCCTGACCATCAGCAGTGCCCGGGACAAGGACGAGGCTGATTATTACTGTGCAGGGTGGGATAGCATCACTGATCATCCACAGTGACAAGCGGCCATGGGGAAGTATAAGACACAAACCCCTTCCCCATCTGGTCACACTCTCCTGCAGCCCCAGGGGGATGGAGACACAGCCATGAGCAGCTCTGACCCGAGTTCCAGATTTGAGTCCCCAGGCTCCGCCTCCTCCACCCTTCCAGGCTCTGCAGCCTGTGTGTCAGGGAGTAGATTTAGGGCTCAAGGCCAAGCTGTTCCTTGCAAGTCTTTGAATTGATGAAACAGGGATTAGTGAAGGGCATAGAGATGAATATTTGCTGATGTATTAAAAGATAGAATGAACATTTAAGAAATAGTCACAATTTTTGAGAAAGACTACTTTTGATTCATTAGCGCAAAATCTAAAATTTAGGACATTCCCCAGAAGTGAACTAAGGAAATACATTCATAGAGAAGAGGCAGAAGCAAAGTGAGGATATGATATGATGGCCTAGATGCGAGCGGTGCCTTGACAGGGGAGACCTGTGGCTCTTGGTGATTGTCCTCAGGTTTTGTCTGAAACCTGAGGCGGCTCAGGACCAAGCTCAGGTGCTGACACTGGCTCTTCAGGCATCAAGCCCCAGGAGCCTCATGGACACCTTGTGTTATGAATGTAACAAGTTTTCATAGTTCTTGAATTTCCTTAGAGTGGTGCCTGGAAGTTTTTGGCTAAATATTCTGAATAAATCCCCAGGAATCTTGACTTACTTGACTTGCTAAAGTCTCACATTCCAGTGACACCTCTGACATTATGGATAGAGAAATGATTGCAGTGGATACTGGAGAATGAACCTAGACTCTCTTAGTCCTGATACACACACACACACACACACACACACAAATACACACACACAGGCACACACATCCTCCACCATCACTGCTGGGAGCCTCTGGCTGCTCACAGCTGCACCCTCTTGGGAGTCCATGGTCTGAGAGAATCTCCTTCCCAAGCTGATGCCTCCTCTCTGAGAGACTCAGGGCCAATGACGCCCTGATGCCAGGTCCCAGGCCCTGACTCCATCAGGTGGACCCTGCAGGGTCTCCCAGCTGAGTCTCAGTTAAAGCCACATATGGGGGTGTCTGCAGTGCCTGTCACCTTCCTTTCAGTCCATCACCCAAAACCCAGCAGCATGGACTCTGCACAGAGACTACTGGGATTTCTGGAAAGATTCCTAAGAGCCCTGATGAGACAGTGTGGGAGAAAACTGCTAGAAGAGGAGGAAGAACCACCCAAAAACAATAGAGTGACCCCACAGAGCTCACACCTCACCATCACTAGTGCCTGTTCCTCAGAGGACAACACTCTAAAGTGAGTTTGATAAATTGGGAGAATTTGAGTTAACAGTGGAGGAACCACCCAAAACAAAGACTGCTTAGGTGTCACCTAAGAAAGTACAATACCAAAGATAATACCAAAGAAAAGCACAGAGAGAGGGAATGAAAGCACCCCTATCAAACAAGGAAATTTACTAAACCTGGCATCTGTCAAAATATCCTGTAAAGAATCAGGGCATTATTAGCTCTAATAAGTGCAACAATCATTTCCTCAGACTGGCCCTGAAGTTGCCTGGATGATAGAATGTGGAAAGCAACATTGAAAGTCATTATTTTATTATATTCCATGTTCCTGTGGTTCCAACAGTGAAAGAACAGGCATGAGGAGACATGGGAGGTACATTTTCAAAGAAACTAGAGACAAATTCTTCACAGTCATTCTGACAACTCCCATGGAAATGGCAGACTGTTCTGTGGGACAGGACAGGACCCTGGAGACCATGGGCATCACTCCCCACTGTGACCTTAGAAGGAGAAACAGGAAGCAGAGGGTTTCAGGCCCCAGAGGATGGTATGCTGCCTGAACACTGGAGACAGGGCCCTGGGAGGAGGGTCAGACCCTGAGGGGAGGGAAGCACATGGCAGCAGGGTCAGCCCTGGGGCTGGTGATGCCAGAGACAGAGGGACCTGGAGGAGCAACTGCTGACACCCTGAGAGCAGAGATCATTGGGTGACAGGATCCGTTCTTGGGATGCAGTGACAGAGAACTGCACACTAGGGACTGACAAGCGAGATGCATTGACTCAGTTCTGAGGATAATATCCCACCAAGGCATCAGCAGGGTTGGTTTTGTTTGCTTTGTTTGGATTTTTGTGTACTGTGAGGAGAATGTGGTCTGTGCCTCTCTTCAGCAACGGCTACTTTGCTGTGGTTCCTCAGCTTGTAGGTTCTGCCTCCTTCTTCCAAAACAGGAGGGGTTGGGTTAGTTATTTTGAGAAAATCACTTGCCCTCTCCCTGTTTCCTCTTTAAGTAGATAGGAACAGAGGCTTCAGTGGTTTATTCCGAGTGTCTAGTGAGGGGGCCCATGTCACACTCACCCAGGGCCTGGTCTCCATCAGGCTCAGAAGCAGTCATGCTGGTGACTGTCAGCACATGCAGGATGACATTCATCCTGGGCACCAGGGGGCGCTGTGGTCCTGGTTTGGAGACCTAATTTGTCCAAGGCACTGGGCTGTGCTCAAGTGCACTGAGCATGACTGATGTTCCCTTGAAGATACTTCTGCTGTAAAATCAACTCCCAAATTGAAACCCACACCTGCCATTCTTCTAAATTCAGGAAATCACCAGCTCGAGGCCGTTAGGCTCAGGGCTCAGACAAGACTGAGACACACACCCTGGGGACTGGAGAGAGATTTGCATTGGCTGCCCCGCCTCCTGCAGGCAGGGAGGATAAGACAGGAGCTTAGAGAGGCCAGTGCAGCTGGTCAGCGTCAGGGCAGAGCTCCTGGAAGCCTCCACCATAGCCTGGGTGTCTCACCTCCTGCCCCTCATGGTCTCCTCAGGTTAGCCCAGGCCTCAGGGGTCTCCTTCTTCCTATTTTCCTGCAGTACATTCCCAAGGGGCACCTGTCCAGTCTCCGGTGCATTCAGCAGAGCTCTGTGGCTTCTGTCCCGGGTTTCTCAGCTCTGCCTGCACTGACCAGGCCACATTTGCACCTGCTTCCCTGGGAGGATTCGTCTAACCTTGGGGCAACTACACAGAATGGTGGTAAGAACACTTTTGTATAGGTATTCTCTGAAAATACATTTTCATTGTTCTGAAATAAATGCCCAAGTGTTCAAATGCTAGTTTGCATGGTAAGTGCAAATTTATTTCAAGCTGCCGAACTCTTCCCCAGAGTTGCTGTGCATATCACAACCCCATCATACATACAGGAGGACCCAACTTCTCAATATCCCTGCCCCTAGCTGTGCTTGTTCATATTCATTACTCATGCCTCTCTGGTAGGTAGTTTTGGTTTGAATTTCCACAAACCTACTGACACACATCTTTACATGTGGGATTTGCTGTCTTGATAGGAAATGCATGTTCCTGTTATTGCCATTCTAAGTGAATTGAATTTTCACTGATTAACTTCTAGAGGTATTTATATAAGCTACACACTAATTTTCACTCGCCTTCATCCTCAGAAAACCTAGAACTTTCCATGATGCAGAACAATGATCTCACTGCCAACATACATAAAAGCCAATATTATGACTCTGACTTCTGCAAATAGAGTTTATTATAAACTGGCAGACAAGGACACAGGTAACTCAAGGCTCAAATCTGTCTCCCCATCATGGGGCAAATGAAAGAAGCAAGAAGGAAAGCTAAGACTGAAAAAGTTATAGGCCTGTTGGAGTTTTATGACTCAGACACAAATCAATCCAGACCTGAAAGGTTTATTTCCAAACAATTCTAGTTTTGTGTAGTGTGTTTTTGTTCCGGCTAACTTGGAAATTAACTTAAGTTCAGTCATTTTTAGCACATGCTCAGGTTGTCTGATCTCAGCTCTGTTCCAGAAGCCCTAGAAGACTCTTCCACCCTGGAGTCCACAAGAAAGGCTTCTGCTTCCACCCAAGTTGGCATTTGGTCTCCGCTGCCTCAGACCGCTGGGTCTGGACAGGACTCCACATCCCAACACTCCCGCCTCAGATGCTACCTGGTCTCTCCACCAGCCTTGAAGAGCAGCACATCCCCCTGCAGACTGGCTCTGTGCAGATGTGGGGCTGGAGTAAAGAGCTGTGCTCAGGCCCCTTTTGTGAAAAGTGAGATATGTATCAAAGGGGTTAGATGGCACGTCTGGTCTTCAGATAGAGGGCAAATTGACCTTGGATTCATCCTCAGTGGGACTTAGTCAACTCTCTTTGAAGACACATCCTACTACTTATTCTGCCTTCCCATCCTGACAGAAAGATCTACAACCTGTCACCACAACACATCTGTCTTATTTTATCTGATCTTATTTAATTAACTCCACGTCTTTCCTCAGTATTGCTTTTATTAATTGATTGATTTCTGTGAATCATTTTCCCAATGGTCAGGAAATGATAAGTTTATTACCTGCAAAGAAAATACAATACAAACCAAGGCATGGACAGACTGAGGGTGTTTTTCCTCATACAACAACTCTGGAGTGAGATGCCTGTTCCACAGAAACCCACCAACTCCATGAAATCCAAGATCCTTCTTATTTTCTGGTTCAAGGCTCACTATTTTCTGGTTCACTGCCCCACTATTGTGGCTTTCCTTTTCATTTTGTTAACCTAAGACCTCAGAGTGGCTGCTGTGGCTCCAGCTATCACATCTCATTCAAGAGGAAAACTGCTGTATAAACTGATCTCTCTCTCTTTTATTCACAGCAAAGATTCACTGAAAAGAATCCCAATAAAATGACAGATATAACACTTCTTCCAGAATGGACCACATAGATGACCCAAATGGAAGGAGCCTGTGAAGAGTGTCCAGTTTTGAAATAGATGAGACAACACACAGGGAGTTTAGTGAGGACCATCTGCTGTGTCTGAAAACTAGCTATGTCGTTGCTTGTCTCCCTCCAAAATATGGAAACTCCTGAGATGAGAGACAGGTCATCTTCATGCCATTGACCCCAGAAGGAGTGTGTGCAAGACTGAAGTGGGGTCACAAATATTTGTGGGACAGATATTCTCCTGTCTGTCTTGGGTGCAGTCACCACCGAGGCCCCATGATGGCACTACACACATGGCTGGCATGATGAAGAGCCATTCCCTGAATCCTGTTGTCCCCAGTACCACCCTGTGACCTGACAGGTCTTAAAGGTTTCCTCAGGTTGGTCCTGAACTTCCCTCTTCTGCATGGACATGCTCAGATTTCCATGGGTGTTCTGAGGCTTCTGTACCTGATATTGAGGTAAACAGAATCACAAATGGAATAGTATTTCACCCCTGGGTCAGCAGCCCACAGATCAGGGAGTCACCACCTGAGATGCTGCTTCTGAATGCATCACCTACAATGATGATGCCCATTTGCCACCTGCAACTTGTGGAGAATGGCCATGAGGGGCCAGGAAAGAGTCACAAGTGGTAGGGTGTTGAAAGATATCCTAGCGGGTAACAGGAGCTTTGGTTTCCATGAGCAAACATCAGAGTAAACTGATGTTATTTTCTGACAGCGTCATCCTTGACAATCAGCACCCATTTTCAGATTCCATATCCTGATGACCTGAAACTTGTAAAAGCGCTAATTTCACTGGCACAGTTCCTGATACATTAGTATTCACCCCCCAAACACACACACACACAGTCCAGCTAAAATGACATCACTTTCCTCAGCCCCGACTTCTCTGTGGTCACAGAGACACCTCCCTCCCTTTGCTCAGAGATCCTCCTGTCCTGCCAGACAAAATCATCCATCTCCTGGATGACAGCCTGGTAACCAGTGGTTGTTCCATAAACTTTTGTTCCCTTCATTATAAATTGAGACATTTATTACTTAATACCTTACCCAAGCAATTAAATACACTTAATTAGAGTGAATATTCATTTCAGTTACTCTTAGAGTTTTCCTGGAGGTCACCAAGCATTTCCTGGGAGGGCATGACATCTATCTGACCTGAGCACAATCAGGGGATACTGAGGCACAGCCCATATGGCCCCCCTCAGGGCACACACATGGATGAAACCATAATAACCTTGATGACTCCAGGTGTGCTGTGCAAAGAAGCAGTTTTGTTCTTTTCTGCTTCTTGTATACTGCACCCTGTGGTGCATTTTAGTGCCCCGACTAAGCCTCATAATGGTATCTACAGACAGGACCAGGAAAGAGATAGAGAGCCCACCATGAGCACTGCCCAGGAAGGTGTTGCCCGGGTCAGAGGCCAGGACAGAGTCTAGGGGAGGAGAGTCAACCAAACCATGAGACCAGCAAAAAAGGAGGATCCCTGAGCTGAGAGTGGGGACTCTGGAAAATACCCTTTCCCTCCCTGTGTCCTGGGGCCTGAGTCTTCTTTGAAACCACAAAGCTCCCCAAGCAGAAGCCTGGGCCCTGGCTGATTTGTATAACAGCAAGCTCTTTCTATCAAGGGGATAAGACAGTCCTCCCCAGCCTCAGCCTCAGGGAGCAGGATTAGGGACCCCACCATGGCCTGAACCCCTCTCCTTCTGGGCCTCCTGACTCACTGCACAGGTGCTGAGCCAGACTCACTGCACCCCAGCCCCTGGACTCTGCGACCAGCCTGGCCCTGACTCTGAGTTCAGCAAGGGCTACCTGTTGGGGCAGATTCCTCAAGATCCTGTGCAGGATCGGGCTTTGGGGTGCTGAGGCCCCCACTTTGCTTACTGCTCTGTGTCAACCTCATCAGCTGTGCCTGTTTATAGCAGGGGAGAGGGTGACACATGCTCAAATGCTCCATCCATATGCCTTCCTGTGGGCCACTGGGCTGAGACTGGTGGAACTGGGCACCATGGTGACCTGAGATACTGCAGCTGAGTCCAAGTTCATGTGGGGATTTGAGGTGAGGGGCATCTTCTGTGAATAGGTTTTGCATCTTCCAGTCTACATCTATCTTCTCTCTTGCAGGTTCTGTGGTCTCCTATGAGCTGACTCAGTCACCCTCTGTGTCAGAGGCCCTGGGAGAGACGGTCAGAATCTCCTGTCAGGGAGAGAGCATTGTAAGTAGAAGAGCTCACTGGACCCAGCAGAAGCCAGGACAGGCCCCTGTGACAGTCATTTATGATGATAATGACTGGCCCTCAAATTGGGGCCGGTTCTCTGCCTCCAAGTTGAGGGACACAGACACCCTGACCATCAGCAGGGCCCAGGCTGAGGATGAGGCTGATTATTACTATGAGTCACGAGGCAGCAGTTATGATCTCCTGCAGTGACACAAGGCCATGGAGAAGTGAGACAGAAAATGACCCTGTCGGGGTCACACTCTCCTCCAGGCCCAGGAGGATGGAGACAGGCATGAGCAGCTCAATGAGCATCTGAAACTCATGTATGTTGTTGTGTGCATCCATACGTCATGGCATCACCCTTGCTGAGAAGCTACCATGGAGGGGTGGACCAACCCGCCTGTAGAAGCCATTCAGCCGTCCTGCCCTGGGGCCTGGGAATAAGAACAGCTTCAGCTAGGCCTTCCCCCAGGCTGCAGTGACCATATTCTGAGGGTGAGAATCACAGTGTGCTGCCAGGACACTGATGGGACCAGGATCAAGGGGGCATCACCTGGGAAATACAGCCATAGAGCCTGTGCCCAGGGAGCTGACCCCCTCTGCTTGCACGTCAGGGACACCCTCACCACTGCCCCGGCCTCTACTTCCTCTAGGCTGACTGTGAGCTCAGGCTGCAACTACTTTACTCAGGAGGAGCAGGCCTGCTTCTCAGGACACCCTGTGCCCTGGATGGAGATCTGTGGCCACAGTTAAGAGACCCTCTCCAGAGTGAAGTGATTCTTCCTTCTCTGGTGACAGTCTGGTCACGGGCTGTCCCTGGTCATTGAATTAAGGATCCACATGCCCTGGGGAACCCCTGACCATTCAGTCCCCAGAGCTCTCCCTCTGTGCAAAGACCATGACCCTGGTGGCCTTCAGAGACCATGGAGCCTAAACAGGGTTTCTTAGCCAGGTCTGCATTTCAAAAGCCTCCATCTTCTATAAAACAGTATTGAAATCCTAGAGTGTCAAGGTCAATGTTGTCGGGGCTGTCACAACAAGGACCCAACACCACTTGGAAAATGAGACCAAGCTATGATCACTCTTCAAAAGGGGACGGTTGCTTAACAAGGAAACTTCCTCACATGCACATTCTAACCATAGGCCCCGATGGGACAAACTGAACCTGGGTACACAGGAGGATGACAGGAAGAGATGAAAGATGATGAGGAGGTCTGGGGACCCCCACCCCTGACATCGTTGGATTCTGATCTCTCTCATCGTCCAGCTCAGCCCCAGCCCAGTCTTCTGGAAGACCCTGCAGTCTCAGCCAGCCAGGACAGACCCCAGGTGGGGGCCTGAAGGCTATGTGGGGTCCCACCCCAGGAAGCGACTGTGATTACAGACCTTGGAGGCCAGGCTGCCTTTCTGACATGACCGGCATGTGGTAGATGCTGATGCAAACCCCAGGAGCCTCAGTCACCTGTTCTACCCCACAGCTGTTCCCCATCTTAGTGAGGAGCCCCAGGGGAGGGGTAAATTTCCACAAAAACCACACCCTCCCACCCCCAGGGTCCCAGAAGGCATTAAGAGTGGGTTCTTAGATCCACCCTTAGGGCCTGGATACCAACAGTTCCCTTAGCCCAAGGGGCCCGCGTGCTGACCTTTAAGAACACGCCACCCCCTCCTGCCAGCGCCCTCCAGTCCTAACCCAGGCATTACTTTCTGACTGGTTCTTTCATCTCACAGTGTCTTTTCAGAGGGGATAGGTTAGGGAAAAAAGAGTCCCTCTGAGTTAGCAAATGAAGGTTAGGACACAGCTCAGGGACATGGGGAGACAGAGTCCAGGGAAGGGGGTGCAGCACCAACATCTAGAGAGCAGGACAGATCCAGGCCAGGGAACAGCAGCTGAGAAACACAAAAAATTCAACGCAAAACCCCATCAAAGGAAGAACAAATCCAACACCTAACACCCGAGCAATAAGGGCAGCCTAAGTTATTCCACCAATAGCAGCTCATTTTCGAGTCCCCTCCCAGGAACAGGAGCTTTCTTTGCTGCTTCTGCTTTAAATAAAGATTTGTTCTGCTTCGTTCCTAATGAACTTTGGCTGTGCAAACTCCCCGGCCTTTCTCCTCCTTTCAAAGTGACCACCAGCTCCCTGTTCCTTCTGGAACTGGGAATCCAGACTGCCCGTGTGACTATTGAGGGTAGCCTTGGCACTGGCATTGTCACTCAGCACTAGCTCCCTGGAGGCCTCTTAGTTATTGTTGCCTTAAGAGGTCCTTCCTTTTTTTTTTTAATAATAAATTTTATTTTTATATTCCCCATACAATTTCACCCCCCCCATTCTGACCCCATCCCTCCCCTCCCTCCACCCCCCCCAAAAGTGTCTCTGGTTCATAGATTTTTGTTGATTTTGATTTTCACTTTCTTATAGTTATTCATTTCCTGGTCCCTTATTTAAGTTTTCTAGATTCCTGCCTATTCTAAAGGGTTCGGCCATCCGCCGCATCAACACAAAACACATGAGACTAATGGGAAGGATCTTTAATAAAACTAGGAAACAATACAGGTAAGGCAGAGTCTAGTTTCTAAATGAAGCACCCAAAGTTACCCGTCCCCCCGTGGGTAAAAGTCCATCCATATGGGATCGGCCCAGAGCAAAGCCCCAAAGCCTGCCACAAGTCTAAAGCATCTTCCAGTGGGGACCCACACAGCAAAGGGTCAAAAATAACCAGACAAGCCCGGAAGGAAAAGAGCAAAATCAACATCAAGATAAAAACTGCCATTGTCACCTCCCCACGGGTCTCACCCACATCTGTGTCACCCAGTCCACGACCAAAAGACAAGCACAGTTTCTTCACGTGTCTCTAGGCTCCATGCGCCTCTTCCAGGTCTCCTGGCTCCATCCTGCTTCCTTCCTCAGTCTCTTCTGCAGCTTCTCCTCTTCCTGCTCAGCTCCACCCTCCCTTCGGTGGGGGCAGGGAATCTCCGCCTTTCCTGGGGACCACCCTGTTACAATATGAGTGAGACCATCCGGTATTTTTCTTTTTCTTTCTGGCTTATTTCGCTGAGCATGATCCCTTCCAGCGCCATCCATGTTGCTGCAAATTGCATGTGTTTATCTTTTTGAATGCTGAGTAATATTCCATGGTATATATGTACCACATCTTCTTGATCCAGGCATCTATTTTTGGGCATTTGGGCTGTTTCCAAAGCTTAGCTATTGTAAACAGTGCTGCTATAAACATAGGGGTGCAGGTGTTCTTTGGAATTGATGTTTCTGTGTCCTTTGGGTAAATACCTAGGAGTGGAATTGCTGGATCATATGGAAGCTCTATGTTTAGTAGGTTCAGACATTAAAGAGCTTCTGCACAGCAAAAGAGAAAATAACAAAAACAAAGAGAAACCCCACCAACTGGGAGAACATTTTTGCACACAACACTAATGATAAAGGACTGATCACAAAAATCTGCAAAGAGCTGATGAGACTCAACAACAACAAAGAAAATAATCCAGTCAAAAAATGGGCAGAAGAGCTAAAAAGGAACTTCTCTGAAGAGGAAATGCAAATGGCCAACAGGCATATGAAAAAATGTTCAACATCACTTGTCATCAGGGAAATGCAAATCAAAACTACCATGAGATACCATCTCACACCAGTGAGAATGGCACATATTAAAAAACTAGCAACAACAAATGTTGGCGAGGGTGTGGAGAAAAAGGAACTCTTCTGCACTGTTGGTGGGAGTGCAAGCTGGTCCTTCCTTTTTGATCATGCTCAGTGTGATAAGTCAGAAGGAAAGAGAAAGATGTGGGATGGTTTCTGTTACAGGAGGGAATAGGGAAACCAAACCAGGGATCAGGGGGAGAAAAGACAGAACTAGCAGCAAAATACAAATCAGAGACATTCAGCTGGGGAGGGTGCGGGAGAGGGATCAAAACAGGGGAGGGAAGAGCACAGGAGATGATGGTGACGGTCATGTGTGACTTGCTGGTGGGAATGTTCTGGGGGATTACACCTGAGGGGAGAATGGACAATGATGTTAAAAAAGTTTAGGTTAAAATTGAAGAAAAGAAGAGATCTTCCTTTTCTTTGCTGAGTAGGATTCCATGGTTCATGAAACAGAATCTGGTAACGGACACCAGGCCTGGCATCTGCTTCTCTCGGGACAGCACCTGGAGAAGCTCTTGTGCGCAAAGGTGTCATGATTATCAGTGATTAGACCTTCTGCAAATGTGATTTCTTAGGATCTGAAGTAACTGCCTGAGAGAACCACCACGGGCCTGTGTGGGAAATGCAGCTGTCTCCAGAGTTGTGGTTAATTTCACCCCATCAGTCAGGTGTGAGGGCCCAATTCTCCTCACCCTGCCAGTATTTGTGGTCCTCTTTTCTACATCAGTCAATCTGAGGGCACATGGGGACACCCTCTATCAGGTTACAATGGTGTTTTCCAGATGACGCATGACAAGCTCCTGCTCCTGCTCCCACCATCCTACATCCTCCACACACATATGTTGGTCCCGCTCAATCTCCTTTCCTCAGTGGTTGTGTCTTCACTGTGTGTGATCACATTTCCTAGTATCCTCTCTGCACTCTCTGGTCATCAGAGATGTCTTTGCTAATCTTTTCTCTTGCTTGCTGCTTGTTTCTTTTACCCTGTAGAGGAGGTTTTATAAATCAAAAGATAGGAGTTTTGATAAGGTCAGTGTATTCATCTTCCTTTCATACATCACATGTCTGGTGTCATCCAAGTACCGCAACTTACTCTTTCATTCCAGTGAGGCTTCCTGTATGTTCTTAAACGTAAAAAAGAGCTATTGCCTGAAGTTACATGACCCAGTTCCCTGTGTGATGATGGAATTGGGTCGCTCATATAGTGTGACCTCTGTCCCCACAGCTCCCTCCTCAAGTCTGTGAAGTCAACCCCACGTGTGTTCTCCTCACTAGAGAGAGTGATGAGGGTTGTCCCAAAGCAGAGGGTGGTCCAGGGTACAGATGGAAGTGTGTGTGTGTGTTTGTGTTTCTGGTGTGTGTGTTTGTGCATGTGTGTGTGTGTGTGTGTGTAAAGGGAGAGAGAGAGAGAGAGAGAGAGAGAGAGAGAGAGAGAGAGAGAGAGAGAGAGAGCCCTGTGTCCACAGGTCTTAAAA
>NW_023602394.1:0-12891 GCF_014898055.3 Talpa occidentalis
AGGAGAGAGAAGGGGAGAAAGAAGCCAGAGAAGCGGAGTGAAGACTTGGCCCGGGGCTTGGAGGCCTGCCAGCCTCCTGGCCCCCCAGCACCCTGCCTGCCTTGTACATGGTTGCTGCACTACATGTGAAAGCTTAACAAAAGGCTGAGAAACCCACCCAGGGCTCCAGGACTCCTCCTTTACACAGTCCGCTGGGATCATAGAAACCTGCTCCATCCCCATCCTGCCACTACAGTTTCCTTCCCAATGCTCTTTTTTTTTTTTTTTCTTTTTTTGGCATGGAAGAACTGGCTGTAGGCCAGAGGTTTGGGGCATGAGAGGATTTACCAGAGACAGAGTGGGAAGCAGAATAGGCAGATTTACTGAAACGCACTGCTAAGGGCAGCAGAGGGTAAGACAGGAGCAGTCTTCTGTGCCATATATGGGTTCGCTCCATCTGTGGGAATCGAACATAAGCCAGAGCGGTGATAGTTTTAGACTCAACCCCAGGCCACCAAGGAGGCCTTATTTCTTTCCCATGGATAATAATACCATGTAAGTTTCAGGACCACAGTCTCATAACTTGATATGTGTACAAACCTCACCACAAGCACCACCATAATTCTCTAGTTCCTTTCACCATTGCCAAGTGGATTTCCTCAGTACATACTTTTCACCCACTTTGCACTTCCACTCTGATAACCAGCGTATTTTTCTCAGAGTCTAAGAATTACCTTTGTTCTATCTCTTGTTTGTTTTGCTTACTTATATTCCACATCTCCAAAACTATCTGGTGCTTATCTTTCACTTTAAGACTTATTTCTCTTAAAACAGTCACCTGAACTTCCATTCATTTTGTCATAAAAGAGAAAATTTCATGTTTTTAGTACATGAGCCTACAGAGATATTATCTAATGATAAGGGAGTGGGGCAACACAGCAAGAAAAAAAATATATATATATACCCAAGTCCAGACAAAAGACAATTATTTAAATATTGTCATAAATTAAATACTTAATCATATGGACTTAGACATATATAGAATTTTTCATCTCCAAATAGCTAAACACATTCTCTTCAAGGGCACGTGAAACATTCTCATGAACAGATTATTTTCTGGGAAAAAAAAAAAAGATGTTTCAATAAATATATGAATTGACTTCATATCAAGGCTCTTACCTTATTTTGAGAAAATATAGATGCTCATGCTATAGGAAGAGAAGTGATGATCGTTATATGGTGATAAAATTTCATATATACCCAGGCTAATATATGATTGATGTGGTCTTCTTCCTTATCACTTATGACACTATTAGATTTCCAGAGGAGTGGATCAGGGAGGGATCAGAAAGAGACAGCTCAGCCCTCCCTACATCAGAAGATGAGGAGACACTATTATTGCCACATTACATTTTAATCAAATTTTCATTCATCATTCATTTATAAAACTCATTTGGGGAGTGTATCTTGCCACATCAAGATGTGCATAAGCTTCACTCACCTGCCACAAATGTTCTATTGTCATTACATTATCACCTCTACTTTATGGTTTTAATAAACTCACCTTTGTCTATTTCTTACATGAAAACTTCTCAGGTGGTTTGTACTATATCAAGAAATAGCAGTGCGTAGAGTACTTAAAAAATTGACCTATTATAAATGTGTACAGATAGCAGAGCAAAAATGTAAACTCAATGTTATAGATACGTAAATGTCTGACAATTTAATAAGAAAATGCTTAAGACATTTGTGCAAGTATAGTGAAATCTGATTTCTTATTCATCAAAAAAATGACTTATTTGAGCTGATTTATGAAGGAAAAAAGTTTGTATCAGAATGTAGATCTTCATAGTGAGAGAAGATTGCAGATGTTAGGTTAACAATATGCTATGACTCCCTGGAGAAAAGAAATATTGACAAAATCTAATAAAGAAAAATATATTGAGTCCTAGCCATAACCAATTTAGCTGTCTAATGGTATAAATACTGTACATCCACTAAGTTTGGGACTATGAAAAAGGCAATACCCTTCTTGAACATACTGCTTGTCTGGATGGTAAAATATTGAGCTGCGTATAATGAAGCCCTTTAGAAATATACTTTCATGTGTTATTTATCTTTTTCTTTAAGTGATGCAGAATCAAACCTCAGTCACAGAATTTATCCTTCTGGGAGTGACTGCTATCCACTCACTGGAGCCTTTGCTCTTCGTGCTTTCCTGGTCATCTACTTTGTCAATGTGACTGGGAACGGAGCCATCTTGTTGATTATCATCTCTGATCCTAAACTCCATTCACCAATGTATTTCTTCCTGGGAAACCTCTCATGCCTGGATATCTGCTATTCCACAGTGACACTGCAAAAATGCTGGAGAACTTACTCTCTACACACAAAGCAATTTCTTTCTATGGATGTATAATTCAACTGCATTTCTTCCATTTCTTTGGGAGCACAGAGGCCATGTTATTGGCTTTGATGGCTTTGGACCGCTTCGTGGCCATCTGCAAACCACTTCATTACACTGTTATTATGAATCATCAGCAGTGTACACAGATGGCTGTCACGATCTGGACTCTTGGTTTTTTCCATGCCCTGCTGCATGCCATAATGACTTCTCGTTTGAACTTCTGTGGTTCTAATCATATCCACCATTTCTATTGTGACATTAAGCCATTGCTGGATCTGGCCTGTGGGAACACTGAACTCAACGAGTGGCTGCTCAATATTGTCACAGGGACGATTGCCATGGGCCCATTCTTTCTAACACTGCTCTCTTATTTCTACATTATCACCTATCTCTTCTACAAGACCCATTCCTGCAGCATGCTTCAAAAGGCACTGTCTACTTGTGCATCACATTTTATGGTGGTTATTCTTTTTTATGCCCCTGTTCTCTTCACTTACACTCGTCCAACTTCAGGAAGTTCCATGGACCAGGACCGGATTGTTGCTATCATGTATACTGTGGTCACTCCTGTTCTAAATCCATTGATCTATACTTTGAGGAACAAGGAGGTAAAAGGGGCATTGAGTAGGGTAATCAGGAAAGGAATCAGACTTAAAAAAATCTAGAAAACCTTCTGAGACATAACAGATAATGAGAAACATGAGTAGTGTAATTAGCCTGCTTCTCAAATTCTTTATTATAATAATTGTAACATAGAGAACTAGTTAAAGGAAAAATAAATGGTAAGATCCAGTCCAGTTTAATTAGCAATGAGTTTGCATGTAATATAACAGAAAGATGAACAACAGGAACACTAGCCATAGAATCCTAATTTTGAGTTTATTTGGGGATACCAGAAGATAAATTTGACATTTTTATTATTTTTACATGTTTTTTATATAAAAATAGGTATAGAGATATTAATATATTACTCATGAACTGGGAAGTTGGAATTTTTTTATGCTAATGTGTCTGTGTGATTCCCTTTAACTGAACATTTTTTATGTGAGCAATGAACCTTTTATGCTGTTATAATTTCATTATATATGATTCATAAATCAGGATTTCATTATAAGTAATAATTATTCAATTGGAAAAGACAGGCTCACATATGATTCAAAGGGTATTTTAAGCAATATATCATGATTCACTTATTTTGAGCCAAGTGAAACTAAGTAATTAAAGCAAGTATATTGTAATCAGTAGTTCAAAGAATAAAAAAATCCTAGAATCTATCTTTTTTTTAATTTATTTATTTATTTGTTTGTTTGTTGCTTGCTTTGTTTATACATGCACTGGGTACAGTCAGAAGCACGGAGGGTGAGAGAATTCACCAGAGCCAGAGCGGGGAGCAGAGCAGGCAGAAGGACCGAAGCACACTGCTGAGGGGAGCAGCGGGCAGCAGGAGAGTTCTGCGCGCCATGTGGGACCCTCCTCCGGTGGCCAGGGAGCAGCCTGGGATCGAACCTGCGCCGCAGAGGCCGCGGGCAGCTTCGCAACCCAGCGATCAACCACTGCGCCACAGGGGAGGCCCCCTAGAATCTATCTTATTACAACATTCAGTAGAAGTCTAAGTGTTTTATTCTGAGTCAGGTCAATGGAACTGTGGAACATCTTGGATATGGCTTATCTTGTTTGACTCCTTTGACTCAAGAATTTTATGATTTTTTTTTCTTTACTGAGGCAATATTGGTTTACAAAACAGTATGTGATTTAGGAGAATCAGATCACACCTCCTCATATGTATGATACCACACCAACATCAAAGCATGCCTAGCATTTGCCCTAGATTATGAAGCCCCCTTTGTCCCTTCCCCTCTAGCAGTCCTAATGGACTGAAGAATTTTATTTTTTATTGAGCTGAAATTTGTCTACATTATTATTTGTGGTATGGAGACATATGATGTCCCTCTTTGAAGAATTTTATTTTTTTTTTAAATAATAAATTTTATTTTTATATTCCCCCATACAATTGCAAAAGCCCCATTCTGACCCAATCCTTCCCTTCCCGCCCCCCACCCCCCAAAAAGTGTCTCTGGTTCATAGTTTTTTGTTGATTTTGATTTTCACTTTCTTATATTCATTTTCCTGGTCCCTTATTTAAGTTTTCTAGATTCCTGCTATGAGTGAGACCATCCGGTATTTTTTTTCTTTTTTTTTTGGCTTATTTCGCTGAGCATGATCCCTTCCAGCGCCATCCATGTTGCTGCAAATTGCATGTGTTTATCTTTTTTTGAATGCTGAGTAATATTCCATGGTATATATGTACCACATCTTCTTGATCCAGTCATCTATTTTGGGGCATTTGGGTTGTTTCCCAAAGCTTAGCTATTGTAAACAGTGCTGCTATAAACATAGGGGTGCAGGTGTTCTTTGGAATTGATGTTTCTGTGTCCTTTGGGTAAATACCTAGGAGTGGAATTGCTGGATCATATGGAAGCTCTATGTTTAGTAGGTCCAGAAATCTCCACACAGCTCTCCATAGTGGTTGGACCAGTTTGCACTCCCACCAACAGTGCAGAAGAGTTCCTTTTTCTCCACACCCTCGCCAGCATTTGTTGTTGCTAGTTTTTTTAATATGTGCCATTCTCACTGGTGTGAGATGGTATCTCATGGTAGTTTTGATTTGCATTTCCCTGATTGCAAGTGATGTTGAACATTTTTTCACATATGTCTGTTGGCCATTTGCATTTCCTCTTCAGAGAAGTTTTCTTTTTTAGCTCTTCTGCCCATTTTTTGACTGGATTATTTTCTTTGTTGTTGCTGAGTCTCATCAGCTCTTTGCAGATTTTTGTGATCAGTCCTTTATCATTAGTGTTGGGTGCAAAAATGTTCTCCCAGTTGGTGGGGTTTCTCTTTGTTTTTGTTATTGTCTCTTTTGCTGTGCAGAAGCTCTTTAATTTGATGTAGTCCCAGCTGTTTATCTTTGCCTTCACTATCACTGCTTGGGTGATGTGTCTGTAAAGATGTCTTTGATGTGCAAATCCCGTAGTGTTTCGCCTATATTTCCTTCTATGTATTTTATGGTTTCAGGTCTTATGTCTAGTTCTTTAATCCATTTTGAGTTGATTTTTGTGTATGGTGTGAGGTAGTGGTCAAGCTTTATTCTTTTGCATGTAGCGACCCAGTTTTCCCAGCACCATTTATTGAACAAACTTTCTTTGCTCCAATGCATAGTCTTTGCTCCTTTGTCAAAGATTAGTTGACCATAAATCTGTGGGTTTATTTCTGGATTTTCTATTCGATTCCATTGGTCTGTATGTCTGTTCTTGTTCCAATACCATGCAGTTTTGATGATTATGGCTTTGTAGTAGAGTTTGAAGTCTGGGAGTGTGATGCCTCCATTCCCTTCTTTTTTTTCAGGAGAGCTTTGCTATTCGGGGTTTTTGGTGATTCATATGATTTCATCAATAATTGTTCTATTTCTTTGAAGAATGACATTGAAATTTTGATTGGAATAGCATTGAATCTGTATATGCTTTTGGTAGGATGGCCATTTTAATAATGTTTATTCTTCCAATCCATGAGCAGGGGATGTCTTTTCATTTCTTTGTGTCTTCTTCTATTTCTTTTAACAGTGTTTTATAGTTTTCTTTGTATAGGTCCTTTACCTCTTTTGTTAGATTTATTCCCAATATTTGATTTTTTTGTTTCGATAATAAAAGGGATGGTTTTTTGATTTCTCTCTTTGAAGAATTTTAAACTAAACACTCAATTTTTCTGTCCATCAAAGTCTTAACTCATAATGGTAAGATAGTATAGAATGATTGTTATAGAAAAAAATCATTTCAACAGAAAAATATGAGACATAATTGTAATGCAACAGTTGTTAAATCCATTTTTGTAACTCTGTCCTCTGTAGTCCAAGATGATTTTAAATTTAAAAAAATTAAAATTATGAAACCAGTTCAATTTTAAATGACTTAAGGGATTTACAATTCTTATTAGGACTCACTAGTATGTACCATACTCACACAAATTTTTTTAGCAGGTCTCTCTCACCTGGCTGAAAATCAGGTTATTGAGGGAATGTATCCTTAAACTCCTAGAAACATTTTAAATGGCTAAAAGTAGCTATAAAAGCATGTCCTAAATAGTGATAGTGTTAGGGTATTTTTTTATCCATTAGAAAGGATCTAATAGGTCTGAACTTGTGATATTTGAAAGCTATAAAAGGGTTTCCCCTTTATCTTTCTGATATCTCATTAAGGAATATTATACCTAGATCTTTGAGATCTTCAAATAGGCTATAATTCTTTTTTTTTTTTTTTTTCCTTGGCCAGCATTTGTTCTCATGTCCCCCCCACCTCCCGGGCACTTCAGGTTCTCTACCTGTCAGAGGTCCCTCTGAAATAGGCTATAATTCTATTCCTTACTTCAAGAATCTTCTGCCATCTACAGTAACTAGGAGAAATATAGTTTAGACATATAATTCTAGGCATCCTGATCCCTTTAAATTTTCACTAATTTTGCTTGAAAATTGAAATTTTTTAGCTCATGTCATTCTCCTATAGTTTATAATGGTTGAATTAAAGAAGTCAGTTGCAACATTTACCACCTGGCCTGATAATCTCATTAGGAAGACCCACGGGTTCAAGAGATACCCTCTCTGTTTTTAAATTACTATAAATGACAGTCCATATATTTTATTGCCTCCAAGCCAATAACTAGAATAAAATTCTGCACAATCTAACTAGGACTGTCCTGGGACTCTTAAAGGAGGAAAGAGAGAAAATCCATAGGGGTTACAGGTACTATTCAGTATGTATCTATAGAACTTTTCACAGAATTGGATTTTGAGGGTGCTTTAAATCAAGAAACTGGGATATAAAACTGAATAAACAAGAATTATTAGCTGAAGGAAAATGAATTCTCAAGGAGGAGATTGGCGCAATCTTACTAGAGTGTTTGATTTGAATGTCTAGAAAAGTCAATGTTGTGTGCTAATTAGTGATAAAATGCTTTAGTTCACAGATCATAGGGAAAGGAATAAAGAAAACTAAGAAGAAGTGGTAATGTTGGAATGGCTACATTATGTGACAGCAGATATTACATCATGATATTCTCCAAGAGAGAATCTACGTAAAATTGTCATTCACTGAAGGCCTTAGGAATGTGTAGTGGAGGAGAACCAGACTTGTTAAAATGGTCCAGCAGTGACTCTTTTTTTTAGACCATGGCTGAAGTTTGGATAGAGAACCACATAACTGGCCTGCTAACAGTGAGGTTGTAAAAGGAACTCAATCTTAAAGGATAAATATTAGAACTGAACCTCCATAATCATAAGTTTACAATCCATAACAGAATAAATATAGAGGAGCAGCCAAGGAGTCTTGGAGTTATGGAGATGGCTAATGCAACGTGGTGTCCTAGGATGAAAATCAGAGAGCAGTTATCAAGAGCACAGCTTAAGCTAGGCAGCCAGAATCAAGAGAGTTCTCCTGCAATAAAATGGCATAATTCATCACTCCATTTATGGACCTCATTGCTTGAATGTGTAGTAATATTCATTAGGGAAATTGACTTGCAACACCATGGCAAGCATTCACTTACAATATTATCCTCAGTCCTTCACAAAAAGAATACTCTCGATTCATACAGTTGAATGTATACACAGCAAAGGGATATTCCAGATATTCCAAGGGCTATGACATGTGGTCTGACTTGACTTTGATACTCCAAAACCTAAAACATCATCAAGGCTCTAGAGCAGATGAACAGAGGCCTGGTGATAAGTAAATTCAAGGTTAATGTCTGGACTAATATGCCTCTTCTGCTACTGAAGTCATATACAATAGCATTTCCCAAGCACTATGAATATAACTGGAAGTACTATACTTGGACAGTAGAGGCCTACATCAGGTCTTTCACTTTGGGAAATGAGATGACATACTAGAGAAGATAAAGTGGAAGTCTTTGAATCTGCCCTATCTGTCTAGGATAATAATGATAAAATAAAGCTACATATTGGGCAGGATAATTAGGGCTGTGGCCCAGTCCTTAATATCATCTAAAGACTGAAAGATTACTTAAAGATGTTGACGGATCCTGGACAATGAATACAAACAAGTACAAGCTCAACCAAGTAGTAGTCTTAGTCATAGCTGCCATGCCAGACATAGTTTCACTCATAGCACAGATCAAAAAGAATCAGGTAGATGGTAAATGTTGCCCATGGATTTTGCAAATGCAATCTGGTTTCCTGGAGCTATCCAAGAATGTGTGTTTTAAGGGCTCTTGAAAGTTGTTACAAGATTTCTTAAGACCCACCCTCAGATGTCCCAGAATATCAATTCTGCTATATTCTCATGGTCTAGTAAGTCAGTGCGCCAGCAAAGGTACAAGAGGCTAGAATCCAAAGACCGTCAACAGTGGGGAACATGATTCATTAGGCATCTATGTTTCATGACTCATGACTCATTGTAATAACCAATCGAAGGTGCCTTTTTTTTTTTTTAATTTGTTTTTTTGAAGCATCCTTTTTTTTAATTTTCCCACATATTGTGTTTCTCCCCTCAGGAGCAGTCACCATATTTTCCCAAGACCAAATTGCCTACAACCCTCCATTACACTCCACTGCCCTCTTCTTCCCTAAAACCCCCATCTCTATTCTCCCAATCTCCCTCTTTCTACCTCTCCCCTCCTAACTGTTTCAAGTCTAGAGTCTGCTTTTAAGATTCAGTCTTACAATTTGACTTTGAGACTCTGTTCTGTTTCACTAGATTCCGTCCCGAGCCCGCGGACTGGTCAACGAGGTTCTCGAGGGGAGAGCAGCGACCTGAAGAACAGGGGTACACCACGGAGGAGACACGTGCACTCTTCGTTCAACTACCGCAGGTCTCGTTTACTTCTTTCGGTTTCGGCGGGGCTTTATAGCTGGGGACCGGAAGCTGAAGAAGCAGGCCAAAGCCATCATGCGCACTGGGCCAAAAGAGGCTAATCCCGGAAGGGCACATGCCCTTATTGGTGGCGCCGGAGGTCGTCATGCGCACTGGGCCAAAAGAAGCACAGCCAATCACAGAAAGGGGGGAGTATCCTGATGCACGAGGTAAGGCGCCAACAATTCCGCATACAAATGAAACCAGTATTAATCATTCTCCTCATCAATAAGTTCACTCAGTTTAATCCCTTCCAGCTACATCCATGTTGCGGCAAATGGCATCAGTTTATCATTGTGATCACTGAGTAGTATTCCATTCTCTTTATATAACATTCTTCTATCTTGATCACTTATCTGTTCTGAGGCAATTAGTTTGCTTCCACTTCTTGGCTATTGTAAATAATGCTGCTATAAAACATAGTACTGCAGGTTTTCTTTTGAATTGGTGTTTTTGAGCTTTTTGGTATATTTTTACTGTTTTGAGGACTCTCCATGCTCTTTTCATAGGTGTTTGGAAAGTCTACATTACCAACAACAAATTTCCCAAAAAATAATGATTTTTAGTATTCCCAAATTAAAGAAAATAATCTGTTATTACCAACAGAGGCATATTTGAAAAGGTAAAAAATAAACAAAAGGACAAAAACCACACTACCACTCTCTACCCACTTTGTTTTCCAGATAACTGTATGTAAATAATCACATATAGTTATTTATTTCAGATATTCATCATCTTTCTATGCTTATCAATGAGATGTGACTAGTTCTCAAACCTTAATTTTCCTTGTGAAATGTTTTTCCGCTTTATACATCAGATTATTTTCCATTGAAGTACCAATGATAAGAAAATGAAAATGTGCTAGGACTTTAATCTTTGTCATAGCCATATTCTGAAACTAAGAAAAACTGTGGTATGGAAAGAAAATTGATACAGCATATAGGCCTCAAGATAGGAAATTCACAAGGGAAAAGTCCTCGTTTTGCAGATATGAAAAGATATCCCATTTACTTTAACAAGTCTCCTCAGCCCTCATGGATACTCTCTCTCTCTCTCTCTCAGGATTTTTATGTCTAAAGGGCTGTAGGTCATAAAAGGCAGGAAGAATCAGGAGAGGAAAACCTTTTGAAGATGAAGAGTGTATTTTGCAATCCCAATATGAACTATCACTTGAAATATATTTCTACTATTTTTTATCACTGGAAGTTTAAATTGAAAACACTTTACAGCTGTGAATCTGAATCCAAAACTCAGGTAAGAGGGTAAAATAAGAGAGAACCTGGGAATTATCAATATTTCTATCTTCTTGTTAGTATTAAAGTTAAATGCCACAGATTTATCTTATTATTGGCTCTTCTTTCTGCTGTGCATTGTGAAGACCCTTTACTTCCTACACTCTTATTGCCATATTTCATCCTAAATTCAATAATGCTGGGTGTCTAGACATTCTTTACAGGAAATGTGTAATATCCAAATATTGAAATTCTAGCTAAATGAGTGAATCATTTACTACAAATTAACATGATTGCTAATTCACTTCAAATGTTAAGAGAAGTCCTTTTCCAAGATGAATTTCTGGTATAATTTTGTATAATGGGTGATAGAACAAAAACTGATAGTTGACATATCATTGGTACTGTTAATGAGTACTGATTTTACATTTAGAAAGGCTAATTTTTATATGAAAAATGGACTTGACTTTCAAAAAAACTTTATTCTGAAATGTTTAATGTCAGCCCTTCAAGGAGGTATAGTAGAAGTAAGATAAATTCTCAACATTTCCTCCAGCTATGTAGCTAGTATCCCAGGGATCCCTGTAAGTATACCCTAGTTAATTTACTGTTATTTAAGTCATATTAAACCATTTTCTTGTTTCCCTCAGGATTTACCAAGTCTTAATAAGTCCTCTTTTATAGGAGTATCCCAATCCATCCATGCCACTTTCTTCAGATTTCCTTAGAGTTCTTATTGTTTTCTCAGTGTCTCCCACGCTTTAACTTTCCCACACATCTTTGCTTCTTCCCTCACATTATGAAAGAGCTGTTTTTTTTACAAAATATAATGTCTGATTTTGTTAGTGTACCTGAAGTAGATAGTGTCAAATACCTAGCAAATAATGAAGTAAAAGCAATTCAAAATTTATTCTGCCTTTCAGTAAACAACAAATTTTGTCATATATTAAACTTATTATAATAAACTAATTTACAATTGTTCAAGAGTTTTAACACTATCTGAAAGAAACAGTATTACTTTAATTCTGCATATAAGATAATATGAGTGATGCTTCTAATAGATAAAGGACATTTTTTTTGTGGAAATAAAGAGTAAGTAGAGAAAACATGTTTTTAAAATGAGAGTAGCTTAAAATTCTTGACCACTCTGGCGTTAAAGGACATAAAGAAGGTAGATTTTGCAATTCTGAAGGACAACATGACTTCCAGGGTCATATTATTGAAACCAGAAATGAAGAAAGTGAAATCCATTAGACGTAGCATATTCCCTACTGCAAGAAGAGTAGTAAAGGATGTCACCAACATGGTGGAGAAGGGATGCTAGGAGTAAATTCTCTAGTAAAAAACAACCAATAAGGAGAAATTGCAACAAGATCCTGGCAGGACCCAGACATTTGGACAAATGTGGGACCCAACAGAAGCAGGGGGGAGGCAAGAGTGACAGGGAAGGGAGGAAAAGGAGATATCAATTCAGACCCCTTTCTCCATCCCCCATCCACAAACCCAGAACACTTCACCCAGGAAAAAAAAAGAAGATAAAATTTGTTGGAAGCAATGGGAAAAAACTGAGTCATCTAAGAACCTCTGAAGGTGAAACAAGCAAAGGTCAGTAGGATAACACGCGCGTGGAGAGGAACGGGGCAACCACAGGTCCCAAGCCCCTATTTGGATCTGAAGTGAGCCTGACGAGGCAGGGCAGGGACAGGAAACTCTGATACTGACAGTGCCTTGCACCACAGCAGGGAACTAGGGATTCCACCACTCCCCTCTGAAACAGAGAGTGGGGTGCCCTGCGAACAAAGTTTCAACAGCACAATGCACTGGGAGGAGAACGGGGCTCTGGCAGATCACAAGCCCACGATTTTAAAATGAACTGAGCCCACCTAGCAGGGCAGGGACAGGGACCACAGGGTACAGAAAGTGTGCAACCACTGTGGGAAGCAAGGGGCCCTGCCATCCCCCACTGGAACGAAGGAAATACAGAGTGAGGAGACCATCAGAGATAATGCCAGTCAACATATCCACAGCACCACTACCCTGCAGAGTTTCAGCGCAATAGTGCTGGACACGGTCTGACTTCCAGTTACCAACATCCCATAAGGAGCACCCAAAGAGATGCCTGGCCAGTTCTAGCGACACAGTGTTGCAATGGCTAAGAACACTTTCGGAATCAACAAGGAGAAATAAGAAATACAACCAACCAAGCAAGCCCTCAGGGGAGGACACCCCACAAAAGAAAACCAACCACCAGAACTCAACAAGGATGACCTGTGAGAACTTCTCAACCTGCAGATAGAGAATTTAAAATCGCCATGATTAAAAAACTAAAAGAAGACATATATAGCAGGAAATATAG
>NW_023602395.1:0-12874 GCF_014898055.3 Talpa occidentalis
TTTATGGATTTAAACAACAAACATTTATTTATCCCATGGTTTTCATTGGTCAGGAACTCAGACAAAAGTTAGCTGGGTCCTGTGTTCTAGGGATATCACAAGCTGCAATCAAAAGTGTCAGCTTGGACTGTGATCGCATTTGAGGCTCCAGATCCTCTTCATGTGATTAAGGGATTAGAAGAAAAGGAATAATCATTGATCAAACCAATAAAAGTTAGGAGAAAGAAAAATCATTAATATAAGATAATTAAGAAATATAAAGTAAAATGGAAGAACTAAGAGGAAGCATATTGTTACACTATGTGTATTAAGTTCCTTTAATATGATAGAAACTATCAGATTTGGTTAAATAATACAAATCAAACTACATATTTATACTATGCTCTTAAAACAAGTTTTTAAATGAAAGATCATCAAAGAATTAAGTAGGTATACCAGAAGAAAATAGTAGTGTAATTTAAGTATTAAACAAGGTAGAAATTTTTCCCCAACCTGCCCCCAAGCAAAGTAGAATTTAAGATTAAAATAAAAGTGTAGGGCCTCCCCGGTGGTGCAGCGGTTGAGCACTGGGCTGCGAAGCTGCCTGCAGCCTCTGCAGCACCTGTTCCATCCCTTGCCACTGGCGAGGGTCCCACATGGTGCAACAGACCTCTCCTGCCGTGCCCACTGCTTCCTTCAGCAGCATACTTCGTCAATCTGCCTGTTCTGCTCCCCGCTCTGGCTCTGGTGAATTCTCTCACCCTCCTGAACTTCTGACTGTACCCAGTGTGCGTATAAATATAAATAAATCTTTAAAAAATAATAAAATAAAATGAAAATGTAGGATAAAGAAAGGACATGTAATGGTAAAGTGAACAATTTATGAAGAGATGTAAAAAATGTGCAAAACAACCTAGCAGCTAAATAAGAGAACATGAGGAGTTTTTTTTTTATTTAGATAATACAGTTAGACTGGGAGGTTTTATTTTATGTGTGGGTGTGTTGTGTCACTTTAAAAAAAATTTTTTTATATCTTTTTTTTTCCTCCTTTCTGTTGGTTGGAGAGTGCCGACTTTGTGGGTGGGGTGGGTAGCAGGGTTCTGAGCTTTCCTCCCTTCTAGACCTCTTTTATGGCAACTTTCTTCTTTGGGAAGTTTGCCAGAGTCGCCCGTTTATCTTCCATGTCCCAGTTCTCTCAGGGACCTGCTGTTTTTCCTCCCTATTAACTTTTTTTTATGGGAGGTCTTACTGGCAGCGTTTCCTCGCCACCATGTTGATGACGTCTCAAGACTCTTTGTTGTTCATTTTTAAACAATATTTGCTCCCCCCACCCCCTCATGTAGTCCCTATGGAATTTCCTCCCCAATGTACCCTGCACCATCACCTCAGTCCCTGTTCTCCTCCCTCCCTCCTTCTGATCCCTCTCCCTCCTCCTCCCCTACAGTATGTCTCTGATTTATAATTGTCTGTTTTTGCTTTGTTGTGTTTTGTGCTGTTATTTTTTTACACCGATGTCTTATTTGGTTCCCTTATATTCCTGCTATAAGTGAAACCATCAATATTTTTCTTTTTCTTTCTGGCTTATTTCACTGACCATAATTCCTTCTAGCTCCATCCATGTTACTGCAAATGACATGAGTTTATTTTTTTTGGTTGCTGAATAATATTCCATTGTGTATATATACCACATCTTCTTGATCCATAGACTGGAATGTTTTAAAAACACATTTTCAGAATTAGACATCTCTTGCAAATAAAAAAATAGATAAGAACATAAGAATTTAATTAGATAGCCAACAGACTCAACTGGTATGTAGAACTTTGTGTTATTGTGATACAGTGAGTGGGTTATGTGTATGTATACACATGGACACATGTATACATAACCTTTTAAATTACAAATAAACTCTTGTGGAGTACCTAGATGGTTTTCAGTTTGATTTTTGTTTTCTGTTTCTATTCGAAGCACTACTACTGAGAATGTGTTATTGTACCTATCTATGGCTTTGCCCATTTTTTGTGTACATTTTTGCAAATTCATTTTTCAAAATGAAATTTCTGAGTCAAAGAGTTTAACAGGTATTATCAAATTGTCTGCAATCAGTTTCAATTTCTACCTATGGTATATGACAGTACCTGTGTGCCTTTAACATCATTAATCCTGGGTATCATTGAGTTTTCAAGTCTTTTCCAAACTAGCAGCCTATTTGTTGTTGACATTTCCTTACATATTAGCATAAATGTTTTAAAATGGTTTTAGTGTTTTGTCTAGAAGTATTAGCATTTAGGAGGTAATATAATCTTTTCAATGCAAAGCATCATCCAACTAAACATTTATATATATACATTTTTGTCTCTTATATTTTTACAGTATTGCCATCCAACACACCAAATGTTTGCAGGACCAAGAGAATACGAATGAAGCCTTTGGAATACTGGTGAGGGGAACGCATAGATTATCAAGGAAGGCCGTCAGGTAAAATTCAATTTATGCTTTAATGTCTGACAGTAAAAAATAATAATTGCAGTTTACTTATGTATGTTATATGCCAGCTAAAGCCTACATATCTACATACATTTTGTTATTTAATCATCCCCCCAAATGTGACAGGAATAAACGATTTTGTTTGAGTACTGTAGAGTACTCTAGAGACAGAGTTAGAGATATCTCTTAGTAGCAATTTGAGGTGAGTGCGTGACTTTATAGAACTTTATGAACTATTTCCTTACTATCCACCAGGTTTCTAATTGAACAAAATGAAATATTAGATCAGAACATAAGAAAATTATAAATGGTAAAGGTTAAGTATTCCCTTTTTATTCTTATTTCATATTTTTCTACATAAATGGTAAAGGTTGGGCACAAAAGTATTGTGAGTGTTATCTTAAAATTATTTCCTTTCTTAAAGAATATAGCTAAGTCAAAGAACTAAACTCACATGTGGACTACTATAAATAATTCATTGCTGGCCTTTGTGTGTTTTTTTTTTTTTTTAAATTGCCAGGCGTGACTATTGATTTTACACAACTGAAGACATTCAGTCATGTTTCATCAGTGCTTCTAGATTTAGAATAAAAGACATTTACATGAAATAGGTTGGTAGTATGTGTTATTTGAATTGTTAACTATAGAATATAGTAATAGTAATGTTTTCTTTGGTACTTTGAAAGGAAATGTGTTATATTTAGAGTTTTGTTTCTCACTTTTCATTTTCACAGATATGAAATTTTACCATTTTTGTTAATTTCAGGGGCTTTGTGATTGGTGGAATACTATCCCCAGACGCAGTATCATCTAAAAGGAAGGCAAAAGGAAACATGGAAAAAGTCAACAAATTTGTTAATAGAAAAAGGATCTGTCTTGATAATGATAAAAGAAGTATGAACTTATTCCTGAAAGTAACTTCTAGATTTTCTTTTAAGTGACAGTACTTTGAAAAGTAGCACTTTGAAAATTTTGAAATTTATCTCTAAAAACTCAGATGTGGTACTATAGGGTAAAAATGACCACCTTTCCCCCACAAATTTTGAAATAAAATTTGAAATTCTTTTAAAAAAATCATTAATGGCATAGTATAAATAATTTCTTCATAAGCAAACCACACAAACGAAACTCCTTTTCTGTCCCCAAGCTGTGGTTAAAATTGACATTTTAATGAATTTTTCTAAAGTGTAGTACATGCTATCAGAGAATATGCAGAACAGTCATTTAACTTCTTGATGATGCAAGAGTTCAAGAGTTGTTATGTTTTGGGCCTCCCCTGGTGGCACAGCCGTTGAGCGCTGGGTTGCGAGGCTGCCTGCAGCCTCTGCAGTGCCAGTTCGATCCCTGGCCACCGGCGAGGGTCCCACACACACACACACACACACACACACACACACACAAAAAAAAAAAAAAAAAAAAACAAGAGTTGTTATGTTTTATTTTAATAGGCTTATAGAAAATGTGTTTAGGATGTATGCTTCTATAGTAAATCATTGTGGTTTTTGAACTTTTATCAAAGTGGTCATTTTTAAATAGGACTATACCTCTGCTTATTTTCTGCTACGACTTGTCCATTATTGTATTTCATACTAGTTTTTCTTCAGTTGAAAAGAATTTTAAGTAGTTTGTATTTCAATGATACTTCTTTTGCAGATAATAAATTAGCGATAAATCTGAATATACCTCTGGGAGATCCTTTGCAACCAACGAGGGTAAAGGACCCAGAAACAAGAGAGATTATTCTTATGGGTAAGATAAAGGATGGTATTGAAAATGTTTAGTTTAAAAAACAAAGGACAAAAACTTGATTTGTTGACTGACTTTTATCTACTTTCCATCTCTTGCTCCATTTATTTCAGAGCAAAAATCCAGTAGAATGTCTAATGCTAATAAGCAGCCTGTGTGAGGGCTGTTCTGGGGGAGCACTGATGGCAAGTAATCTCCAGGGACACAGAACACCATGAATTTGTCCTTTGAACTACTAGTACCATTGTCAAGACTGTTAACTCCTACAGTGGTGTTCAGGAGGTCACATTGAGACAAGCCATTTATGGGGAATTGTAGCAAACAGACTCAGGATATACTCTTATTTTGATCCTAGGCAGGGATTGTAGATAGTATTAAGACAGCCTTCCAGGTCTTGGAATGCCAGTAATGGTACCTGGTAGGTGAAACCTTTGGGGAGCATGACTAACAGAACAATCAGTCAAACAAATAACAGGCTTAAACCTAAGGCCTACAGAGGGTTCTGGAAGGTGCCTGTTATATTTAGTAGGTTTTAAACATTCAGTGTCTGGAGACTGTGGAGTTCCCAAGGGTTTGACTAATGTGTGGTGGGGATAAGTGACATTCCACTAGGCAATATTTATATATTTGAAATACATAAATGTTTCAACAACTTTTCTTTATTCAATTATTTGGCAATAGAGGTAGAAGTACAGAGAATTTTATTTAGTGTAATATTAATAGCATCACCATACTGCACCAGGTTTGAAAAATTGTGTTGTTAGGCGTTCATTACTTTTTGTCTGTTTTTGAGCCTCTATTCTCTATATTCTATAATGTGTAGGATTACTAACATTCCTGAGTAGCCAAGGAAACAGTGTCAGAAGCTACTGATAGATAAGAATATTAGTTACAGATTTGGAAAGGTTTGTAAGTAAAAGGGAAATTCAAAAGTAAGATAGTAATTTGTGAGTAACAGAATTCTGTTTACTGAGTACCTTTACCTGATAAGTAAATACCTTGTTATTTAATAATCTGTCAATCAATTACAAAAGAATAGTGGCATAATGATTAAGAGTTATGATAAACTTTTTAAAGATACGGAATTCTTATCTCTTTATTTTATTTTCCAACCTTCCTATAATAGAAATAATAATTACTGCCATTAATATTAATAGCTAAGACCTACCTAATGTTTACTTTGTGCCAGTGTCTTAAATATCTCACACCTGTAACTCATATGAAATATGAACTTTCTTTTTTAATCTCATTGTATAGCAAAGAAAATGGAGAGAGACAGACAGACATTGATAACTTACCTAAATTCATAGAGCTTGTAAGGCAGAGGGAGGATTTGTCCTCTGGCATTCTGTCTCCAGAGTCAATTAACTTAATCACTTCTGTCTAAGACAGGTTTACATCTAGTCGTAACTATTATATGTGTGTGTGTATTGTTGCATCACTATTTTTTGTATTTTTTTTACTTTATATTTATTTTTTCCCTTAGATCTTGTAAGGCCACGAGATACTTACCAATTTTTTGTTGCGCATGTGAACTGAAAGTATATAAAACACTGGATACACCCTTTTTTCTACTGGAAAATTGACATTAGGACCACATCAAGAAAAGGGAAAGCAGCATGTTCGCTCAGATATATTGGTAAGTTTATTTCTCCATATATTTATCTTTTTGATATTGGTGCAAGTCTGATTTATTGAACTTGATGAAGCATAAAGTGCTGTTTCCTCAAAAATATTACTACAGTGCTCAGAATTTTTTTTTAATTTGTTAATCTATTGAGAGTTAATCAATCTGTGCTTACTTAAAAGTTGTTCTGTGCATAGCAGTGTAACCTTGAGATTCAGAACTTTGATTCAGATGTCTTTAGAACAAAAATCTTAGTGTATAGGTTTGTAAACAATCGTTAAAATTTTAAAGCTTGAGGGGATTTATAGTGATTAAATCTAAATCTCGTTCTCCATCATGCAGTTTAGCAATAATGAGGTGAAAAGAATTCACAATCTTGTAATTAGTTAGCAGCAGACTGGGCACTGGAAGCTAGTTGCTTGAAAAAGTACTCAACAGTATATTATCGTATATAGCAAAATTGCTGGCCTAAGTTATCTCTGTGTTTCTCTCTTTCTCTCTCTCTCTTTTTTTTAGATTTATTTATTTATGTATACAAGAACTAGAGTTCAGGCTAGAGGTGTGGGGGGTGAGAGGATTCACCAGAGACAGAGTGGGGAGCAGAACAGTGTATTTCAGGCAGATTGACTGAAATACACTGCTGAGGGAGCAGCAGGTGAGTTAAGAGAAGTCTGCTGCGCCTGTGGGTAGTTCCCTGGCAGGGGATCGAACTTGTGCTGCGGTGGCTGCAGATAGCTTCATAGGTTGCGTCCTAACCCCTTGCACCACCAGGAAGGCCCTGTGTTTCTCTCTTTAGAGATTCACCCCCTTGCAACTTTTATGTGTCATGTGTATGTATGTATATATTAGATATTCATGCTAGTTCATTATTGTATATTTCAAAAACCTTGTTAGTAAAATGTGTGCAAAGTGGGGAGGCTTGTGTTTAGAGAGCCAAACTGAATAAATAAGGAAAAAACATAGAAATACATGCTACAGTATCTTTTCTCTAAAGTTGATATAAATTTTGTTGTTGTTGGGCCTCCCCTGGTGGCGCAGGCGGTTGAGCGACGCGCTGTGAGGCTGTCGGCAGCCTCTGCAGCACCGATTCCATCCCAGCCAGCCGGCGAGGGTCCCACATGGCGCGGCAAACCTCTCCTGTCTCTCCCGCTGCTCCCCTCAGTAGTGAATTTCGTCAGTCTGCCTGTTCTGTTCCCCGCTCTGTCTCTGGTGAATCCTTTCTCCCTCCCACGCATCTGACCTGTACCCTGGTTCTTATAAAAAATAAATCTTAAAAAAATTTTTTGTTGTTGTTGTTTTATTAAATTATAAGGGTTCTGGGCCTCCCTCATGGCCTAGGTGTTAAGTCTCAGCACTATCACCACTACAGCCTGAGTTCCATCCCCGGCCAGGGAACTAACCCACTTATACCTCTCCTGTCTCACTTGCTGCTCCCCTTAGAAGTTTATTACAGTAAATCCACTCTGTCTCTTGTGTACCCTCTCAGTCCCAGCACTTCTGGCCTTCACCCCAGTTCTTCTATGCAAAAAAATATATAAATTATAAGAGTTCTTTTAGAGCTTTTTTTCAAACACTTCTTTCCCATTTAGGAAATCAGTATGTCATAGTGGTTAAGAACATGAATTCCGGAATCAAACTAGTTCAAATCCAACTTTTCCATTTCTATCATGACCTTAGAAAGTCACACCCTTAGTGCCCTGCCTTGTCTTCTTCATCTCTGAAAAACTAATATCTATACTTACTTAGTACCCATCTCACTGGTATATATATACATTGAATGAATAAAAATAAAGTGCTCAGAACATTGGCTGGCCTAGAGCAAGTGCTATTATAAATGCTAGCTGCATTGTGGTAGTTTAGGCTCGTTTCACAAAGTGGTTTAAAAAAAAGGGAAGTAGGAGGAAGGCGAATTCTCTGAAGCAAAGAAAAAAAAAATCCCAATGGCTGAATCTCAAAATTTGAATTTTGAAGTTTAAAAGCCTTGCAGTTTTTATTTAGTTGCCTTCCCAAAACCAGATTATTTGCAGGATTCTGCTATCTATGTATAAAACGTAAAATTTGCCATGTTTGATTATGGAAGTCTGTATGACTGAAGAGATTTATCTTCTCTTATTTTATTACTCTTGGTACTTGTGTAAATGCATGACTTTTTTTGTCTTTTTTTTTAAGATTTATTTTTATATTTATACAAGAACCAGGGTACAGGCCTCCCCAATGGCACAGCGGTTGAGCGCTGGGCTGTGAAGCTGCCTGTAGCCTTTGCAGCACCTGTTCGATCCCCAGCCACCAGCAAGGGTCCCACATGACGTGCAGACCTCTCCTGCCGCGTCCGCTCCTCCCCTTAGCAGTGTATTTCATCAGTCTGTCTGTCTGGCTCTGGTGAATTCTCTCACCCTCCCGTGCTTCTGACTGTACCCAGTGCTTGAATAAATAAACAAATAAACAAACAAACAAATAAATAAATAAATCTTTAAAAAAAAGAACTGGGGTACAGACCAGATGCATGGGAGGGTGAGAGGATTCACCAGAGACAGAGCAGGGAACAGAACAGGCAGACTGACGAAACACACTGCTGAGGGGAGCATCGGGTGAGACAGGAGAGGTCTGCCGTGCCGTGTGGGACCCTCCCAAGCCGGTCGGGATCGAATCAGCACTGCAGGCTGTGGACAGCTTCACAGCATGGCACTCAACCGCCTGTGCCACCAGGGAGGCCCTTGTCTTTTTTTTTTAAGATTTATTTTTTTATTTATACAAGGACTGGGATACAGGCCAGAGGACACAGGAGGGTAAGAGGATTCACCAGAGAAAGAGTAGGGAGCAGAACAGGCAGATGGACCAAAGACACTGCTAAGGGGAGGAGCGGGCGACAGGAGAGGTCTGCCGTGTCATGTGGGTATCTCCCTGGCCAGCCAGGAATCGAACCAGCGCTGCAGAGGCTGCGGACAGCTTTACAGCACTGCACTCAACTGGCGGTGCCACTGGGGAGGCCCCGTTTTTTTCTTTTTGTTCTTTCTTTGACTCATTAGTCAAATTGAGTAGTCTGGTGTCCTAAACTTGGAATCATTAAAGAGAGGTCCATAAAAACCTAGCCATTTTTCTAATATAAATGGTGCCCATCTATACTATAGTTTTTCAGCTTTACTATAGTATAAAAGCAATATGTATTCAGTAAAAACGGTGGCAGCAGCAGCAGCAGCAATGCTCCCAGCCAGCATTTTCAGTTTGTGATATTATCACTTTACAATGGGTTTATTCAGACATTGTAAGTTGAGGAAGGTCCATATAGTAAAGTGACATTCTTTACAGTGATTCTGAGTTTTCATAAGCCAATAAATAATAATGAAAAAAAAAAAGACTTTTTTCCCTGTATAGTTTCCTATTGCCAGTCTAAAAAATGACCACAAATTTTGTGACTTGAAAGGACACCCACTATTATCATAGTTAGGTCAGTTATAAAAGTCTGGTGGACTTCACTATTTCGAACCAAGATATGGGCAGATCTGTATTCTTCTCTGGAGATTCATAGGTTGAATCTGTTTTCAAGTTCTGTGGTTAGCAAAGATCAGTTCCATGTATTTAAATGGCTGAGGTTCTCGTTTCTTCACTGGCTATTAATCAGTATGTTATTCTCAAGATCTGGAAATAGTCTGTATTCCTTGGTTCCTGACCCTCTTCAGTGCTAACAACAGTGTATCTCATGTTTCATTTCTCTCACTTCTCTGTTTCATCTCTCCAAGGCTTCCAGCAGGAGAAAATTTTATTTCTATTTTTAAGGGCTTATACAACTAGATTAGACCCAACTAGATAACTCAAGGTTATCTTTCTAAGGCCCCTTTTACTACCTAACAGTAAATTCTGAAGATTAGCATCTGGGCATCTTGGCTGGAGGCTGTGTGTGATGGCAGCGGCGGGGCGGGGTGGGGTGAGGTGTGTGTGTGTGTGTGTGTGTGTGTACGGGGGAGGGTTACTAGGGCCCTTATTTCCTTAATTCTTTGTTGTGGTTCAACTTGAAATGAAATTGGTTTTTAAATTTACAGGTTTTTTATGTTAAGTTTGGTAACCTTTTATGTACCTTACATGAAACACCTTATGTGATAACAACTGGGGATTCATTCTTTGTTCCTTCAGGTAAGAATAATTAAAGACATTCTCTTTCACATATTATAGCATTTTTATAGATACTCATGAGCACCCTGAAGATTGAAACCACAGTGATCAAAATTAAGCATGATGTCATTGATGCTAAAGAAGCTTGGTACATATTTTCTTTTAGTTTTATCACTAAAGAAGTATTTTAATACTTGAAATTTGAATATATGAAATGTGAAGAATTGTGAAATACAAATAAATACAAGAAAATATAAGAATTGCTTATTGCTGAAAATATTTACTTAGAATATAGGTTGTCTCCAGGATAGAAGAAAAGTTACTATCTTTAAGACATCGTGTAGTCACACAATTTTGAGTAGGTTATTTATTTTAAGATTTATTTATTAGGCCCTCCCTGGTGGCAGGGGTTAAAGACACAGTGCTACTGCCAGCCACTATGGCACAAGTTCAGTCGGCTAGGGGGCTAACCTACATGGCGCAACAGACTTCTCCTGTCTCACCCTCTACTCCCCTCAGCAGTGTTTTGCTGCATAAAAGAACTGGGGTGCAGGCCAGAGGTGCAGAGGTGAGAGGCTTCACCAAAGACAGAGTGGGGAGCAGAAAAGGCATATCTGCTGAAGTACACTGCTGAGGGGAACAGTGGGCGAGACAGGAGAGGTCTGCTGTGCCATGTGGGTTAGCTCCCTGGCCTGGGCTCAAACTCATGCCACAGTGGCTGGCAATAGCTTGATAGGGCTGACACTTTAACCCCTGCGCCACCAGGGAGGCCCTTGAGTAGGTTATTTAAACATACAGAATATTGTATGTTTGAAGAACACAGTATTGAAGAATACGGATTTGGGGAATAGGAATTTTAATTTGTTCATTTGTTTTCGTTCATTCAACAAACGTGAATGAGAGTCTGCCTAGCATTGCTCTAAGAGTGAAGGATATATAAGTGAACAAAATAGGAAAAAATTCCTGCTGTCATGGAGCTTACATTCTAATGAAAACAAAAAATATTTGTATGTACCAGCACTGTTGTGAATACAACATTTACTGATGCAGTTAAGTTTAATATGTATCAGTTTCTTATATATAGAAAGTTACAGTATGGTACTCAGTCCTGTAAAACCTACTTTATGTGTGGCTGGCTATTCATCTATATTTCATTTTTGCTGTTATTTGTCAACTTATTTAAGAGTAGCTTTTACTTAATATGTTACATTTTTACTATTTTATTTATGTTACCTTTCATACTTACTTGTACATGCATGTGTCTGGTTTAGGGACTCCATAGCAGTTCCAAAAATTAACAATGATTGGATGCAGGAAGAGATTTTACTTCCTGAACCCTTGTCTTTTTGCATTCATTGTCAGAATGACAATGAAGGTTACATTCTTTCAAACCTTATCTGGATCATAGGCAGTGGCTAACACAGATTTTTCAGTTTGTGGAATTAGTTACTTAGGTGGACTGATTATTTTTATTTGGTGCTGCTATATATATAATTGCTTAGTGATGACTATTTAATCAAGAGGAAATGATTTCTATGGAAATAATTTTTCTTATCACTCTATTTCTAGGTAATTATTACAACATCAAAAATCTTCTGGATGAGCAAAGTGTACTTCTTTTTACTCAGATAAAAAGATGAAATATGAAGCAAAGTTTAGATGTGTATGTGCGTGCATGTGCATGAGTGTATATATACACATATACACACAACGGTTTGTACAGTTGGAACATTTCTCTTTGTAATTATTTGCACTATTTTAAAATAATAAAATTTTATTTAGTTTTCTGTTACTTGTATCAGATATTTCAAGTTCCCATATCTTAATTTTTCCACAAATATACACTTGACCTCTAGTGGTTCCCATGCTTATAATATTTTAATAATATAAAATCAAAATTATTGCTTGCAGTGAAATACAATATGTTTATTTGTCAGAAGATATCTGATTAATATATCCATTTATTTAAAAGTCATTTCCAAATTTTAGTTTTAAATCACTAATTGTTAAGACAACCAAAAAATAGAGAACTGTAGGAAAATAGTACATCTGTATTAGTTTCCTTGGACTTTTGTAACAAACTAGTACAAACTGGGTGACTTAAAATAACAAAAATTCTGGAGCGTCAGAAATCAAAGTATCCGCAGAGATTCTCTCTCTCTCCTCTCTCAATCTCTGTCTGAATCTCTCTGAAACCTTTAAGGGAGAAGCCTTTCTCTCTTTGGTGTTCTTTTAACATCAGTAGTATTTTTTGTTAGAGACTGTCCTGTGCCATTGCTTTCTGTGCTCGGTTCCCTTCACCTTTCTAATATTCAGTGAAATATCTCACTAAATACATCTAGGCCATGGAGTCTAATTTTTTTTTTTTTATCTTATTTTTTTTTTTAAGATTTATTTTATTTATACAAGAGCTGGGGTACAGGCCAGAGGTGCAGGAGGGTGAGAAAATTCACCAAAGACAAAGTGGGGAGCAGGGCAGGCAGTCGGACCGAAAGCACTGCTGAGGGGAGCAGCAGGCGAGACAGGCGAGGCCTACCACACCATGTGGGTCTCTCCTGGCCAGCCGGGATTCGAACCCATGCTGCAGAGGCTGTGGACAGCTCCATAGTGCTGCGCTCAACCCAGTGTGCCACCAGGGAGACCCAAGAGTCCAATTTTTAGTTATTATTTTTTGTGGTATATCTGTGTATATATATGTATATATGCGTATATATGTCTGTGTATGTGTGTATATATATACGTATACATGCTATAATTACAAACATAGTTGATGTTTCATGGTAAATTATACTTAGGCCAGCCTCCTACTCATTTATGTTTTAATTGTTAAACATATAAATTCGGAATCCTTTGGGGATTCCAGTATGAAGTTTTTTCCTCAAAGTTTGGGGTTTATTATTTTTATTTCTCTTGCCATAAAATGGAGGATA
>NW_023602396.1:0-38673 GCF_014898055.3 Talpa occidentalis
TGTGAACCTCTGAATTGTTGTGAATCAATACTACAATAAAAAAAAATACAATATAATAAAACACCAAATAATATCTCAAAACTAATAATCTCCAAGAGATAAGAAAATGTTACATTCATCAAGGAAGCCTTCAGAGAAAAAGAAAACTCTTTGGTCCTGAAAAAGAGAAAAGAAACAACAGGGTTGTAGGATAAAGCTGAAAAATATTCCCATAGAAGAACAACAATGAAAAAAAAAACTGATTAGGAATGTGAGTGAAAGAAAATTAGAAAACCGGTTTGAAGGCTATCCAGAAAGCAAGAACAGAGAAAGCCGGGAAGGAATTAACAGAAAAAATAGTACACATTTTCAAAGCTGAAAAGAAGCATTTCCAGATAGGGACTCACTATAGCGGCCCCAGCACAGTGGAGAAGAGAGACCTACACTGTGCCCGATCGTGTGAGACTCAGAACAGAAAGAATCCATGCCAAGACATCACGCTGGAGTCAGACATCAGGGCAAGAGAAGAGATACATATTACTCTTAGAAATATAAACAGGTCACACACAGACTCAGGAATTAGAATGCAACTTTCATAGCCAGAGCATTAAACTACAAGAAAAGAAGTCATCAGGATGCCGAGGGAAAAAAAAAAATCTTTCCAATGTAGAATACTGAATTACTTATGATAATGGAACTATGAAACGTTTCAGCTGACAATTTGCCCCTGGTATCTTTTCTGTAAAAACCACAGGACAATGGTTTCACCAAGTGAGGCGTTCAACTGAGAAGGGAGAAACCATGAAGGAATCCAGAAGCTGAGATGTAGGCGAAAGGCAAAGGGAATTTCCTGGATGAGGACGGATGTCCCTAAGAAGGTAGACCCTATAGAAGGGTATCTGATTGAATCTAATCAGGAGGATTTTGGTTTTATGGGACAGTTTAAATGACCGAGTTGCAGAATATATGCAAACAAAGAAATCAGTTGTTAACTATGGAAAACTCAAAGTAATTACAATGAAGTAAACTGATCACAGTATATCTTGGTATATTTGCAAATAACAGTCATAGTTATACTAATGTTAGTAATACTACTTAGGTACTTACACAAAAATAGATATATATATTAGGGAGGGTAGAAAGAAAAGACAAGGAAGAGTGAGCATAAGAGTTATTTTTTTATTATTCATTGAGACATCAGTAGATAATTCTTAATATGAAAGAAAAATAGCAGTATACCGCTGCTGAATAACACTAGAGGACCTGAAAATAGGTGCCCCAGAGGGAGCAGAAATCTAGACCAGGAACAGGTCAGACAGGAGACTGGTGATTTTAATACATGTAGGAGTGCTTACAGGTTTACTTTGATTCAATAATTTGACTGTTTGATTAAATTTAAATTATACGACAAAAGAGATGGACTTCTACATTTGTAGGGGGAAATGGCATGCAGTCATTGTGTTCTCTGGACCACAAGCGCATGGGGTGAAGAGGGTCCCAACATGGTGTGCAGTACATACTTGTGCTTTCACCTCTTTTAGGAACAGGCCAGTGGCCTGTTCCCAAATGAAAAGGATATAGGCCAGCCAGTGCTTTTAGTGGTGTTTAGTAGTCTATTTTTTTCCCTTCTACTCTAATTCTAAAATGATGTGAATGCTACAACAAAACAGAAAAAACCTTTAAAAGAGAACACAGTAACCCAAATCAAGGGCAAAATGAGCAACAATTTTATTAAGTAAATCAAGCCATTTAGTAACCATGTATAGGGGTAAAAGTTTCAGGACTATACAAAAACTGTTTGCAACTTCACTTTCTTCTAGAGTCAGCTCAACTATTGAGCATTTTATTCTCAACTCGAAGACATTTCTGAGTCAAAGCGCATTCATAAGATATCTAAGTAAGAATTTACTCTGGTGGATTCTCAGTCTCCTGAAGTCAGAAGGCCCACCCCAGGCAGAACTGAAACTTATCTCTCTGTTCATGCCCTTTCTCCCTCCCAAATATCAAGTTAGCCTTTTTCAAAGGGAATCTGAAATGGATTGGAGAGGAAGCAGGTACAATAAAAGACTTTAGATTCTGGGTTTCATGAACAACTGTTAACCCTCTTCCACCAATCATCTTCCAAAACCACCTTCTAAGAGTTAACTTGGTTTCATTCATATGTCCCTGGTCTGTCACAGAAGATTCACATGAAATCTCATTTTAGGAACTAGCAAATAAGTGGGAAAAGTAATAGGCTCTGTGTTATTTCCTCCTATTTTATTGGGTGCTCTAATAATGAAATAAAATAATTTCCCAAATATATGACCAGAAAGTGGTATTTCTCAATTCCTCCCAACTCTCAAAAAGTCTAAAGTCATTTTACTGATTAAATAGAATGACCATATATGACTTTTCCGATTTCATGCTCCAAGACTGACAGCTGGTTTATATTTAGAGGCCAACTTACATTCACAGATGTGGCACTTCTCTCATTTTGTAATTTCAGCAAAGTTTGCAACACCTTAGAGGAAATTATATTTTAAGAAAACACTTTGGCTGAAAACAAAGCAACCTCAAATCAAATTTGGATATAATCTTATTAGGGAAAAAAAAACATAATGGATAAAGGTAGGCCCACTCTTCTGCTTTGTACAAAAATGAGAAGAGAAGGAGAAAGTGGTTTCCCTCAGGCATTCTTAGGACACTACTGTGCATGCGCAACAGCAGGTACCATCGTTCAAACTCTGAATTTTCCCCTCTAAATCACCTGTAAAATCAGGCCATATGAATGTTTCCTCATGAACTCAGTTGTAGAGTAAAACATGGGCTCTGTCCTTCTTTGTATACCCAACAATGGAATGCCCCGACCCCTATTTGGGGGAAATGTTATGATATTAAAAATTCCAGGTTAGACTTCCTGCAGTGTGCCTAAGCCATTTTTACTTCCCTGGCCTCTCTTTGCTCCTACCCATTTTCTAAGACTGAGAATTCGGTTTAGACCAGATTTGAGTCAATATCCTTGAGTTGACCTGAATCAGTTTCTATTTGTAACCAAGCATCCTGATTGGTACATAGCTCAACCTCTAATTGGAACAGAAATTCCATATGTAATGCCCTTGATGGTTGGAAAGATTGCCTGTGATTATTTCCAGTCCTATATCCCAAGGCTCCTCCGCTGGATCACTGCAGATATTACAAAGTGCTTTCTTTTACTGAGGTGAAAGTGCTTCCTTTCAACTTCATCCACTGTTTCATTGGTCTTTGCATTAACCCACAGCCAGTGGGCCCCTCTTTGATGCTGTAACTATAATATTTGCAGAGAATGATCTTGTGCTTGTTCTTTCTGGTTTCCAGGGAGAGCCTGCATCATCCTGGTGCCTGAAGTAAGATAGCTCACCCGGGCAATACTGAAATTTATCTGAGCTGCATGTGTGTTCCTTCCTCCCAAATACCAAGCTACCCTTCTTTAAAGAGAAACAAAATGGATTGGGGATGAAGGGAATACAATACAGACTTTAGACTCTAGGTTTTCATGGGACTCATGGTTTTCTTAAGATCTACCTCTTGACTGTCAATACTTTTGAACTGAACTGAAAAAATAAAGTCAGTATTTCCCAAAGCACACGACATACAGCACAGGTGGTGGTGGACAACTGAATGACTTGAGTCATAGAGTGAAAAATTTATTATTTTTTGACTACTCTTTTAAGACTTATTTCCTCAGGGTAAGTTAAGTGTGGAGCTTGTGTATCATTAATGCCTTTCTAATATTTACCAACATGTCAATTATTTAATGGTGTGGTTTTCTATTCATTATATTAACCTTTAGGATAAGCAATATCAGTTTTCTACTTAAGGCAATATTTTGGTCTATAACTTTGTGAGACAAAATATAAAGTAAATAATAATACAAGCAATACAAATAATACAAGCAATACAAAAGCAAAAACCACCATGGTGGATGTCATTGATTGACACTGCCTTAAGAGCTGGTTCACTGAAGAATAAATGAGGCTATTCTTTTGATTTAGATAGTGTATTTCATTATGTAATCTCTTATTATACTATGTTTCTTTTAGAAGTTATTCATTACCATTGGCTCTACCAGGAATAATTTTTCTTATTTTCAGTACCTAGCCCTAAAAAATTATTTTTCTTTGAGTCAGTGGTTAAAGCATTCTGTTCTCCTTCATTCTTAGTTTCTATAATTACAGCACATACTTTTATTCTCCAACATGGAGGAGAGGGGACACAAATAACATATTCAGGATCCCTTTCAAAAACTGCGGCCCAAACCCACAAAGCAGGAACTCTGGGAATATTGACTTACCTGTGGCCTGTTCCCGCAGACCTACATCAAAGGCAAGTTTATCTGTCTGGGATCTTGACGTAGTCAGGCACGTGAGATACTGTGAAACAAGAGAAGTTGGTGAAGTCTTGCTCTTCTATCAGATGCCAGCATCTCACTGCCACTGGGATTCCAGTTATAAATTTCAACAGAGTCACTGTGAAAGGGCTAATTTCTCTGTTCACTGCACTGTGTATTACAGAAATAAGTTTGAAAATATTAAAATACTTTAGTTCAAAGATTCTCTAAGAAACTTTTTATATATAGGGCCTCCCCTGGTGGCGCGGGCAGTTAAGAGCCGCACTGTGAAGCTGTCTGCAGCCTCTGCAGCGCTGGTTCGATCCCAGCAGGCCAGCGAGGGTCCCACTTGGCGAGGCGGACCTCTCCTGTCTTGCCCACTGCTCCCCTCAGCAGTGTATTTCATTAGTCTGCCTGTTCTGTTCCCTGCTCTGTCTCTGGTGAATCCTCTCACCCTCCTGCACATCTGGCCTGTACCCCGGTTCTTGTAGGAATAAATGAATCCTAACCAGGATACAGGCTAGATGTGTGGGAGGGTGAGAGGATTCACCAGAGACAGAGCGGGGAACAGAACAGACAAACTGACGGAATACACTGTTGAGGGGAGCAGCGGGCAAGACAGGAAAGGTCCGCCGCGCCATGTGGGACCCTCCCCAACCAGCTGGGATTGAACCGGCACTGCAGAGGCTGCGGAAAGCTTTACAGCGCTGCGCTCAACCACCTGCGCCACCAGGGGAGGCCCAAATTAAACAAATCTTAAAAAAAAAAAAACAAACTATATATAAGGAATATATTATAGATATATTTGTACTATATTTATATTAATTATATATATCTATATAATATAGAGGAATATAAATGAACAACAACAAAAGGATGGTAAAATTGGCTACTTCATTTTATGGAATATTTAATGTTACCATTATGAGCACCATTAAGAGTTACTATCAAGACTGTTTAATAGCATGGACTATACACAAAATCGTTTATTTGTATAATTAACAGGTGTGTAAAATTTAAATGCCTTGTACCAAACTGGATTGGGGAGACTAAAATGAGCCCCCACCTCTATTTGCTTTTTGTTTATCAAATTTTCCATGACTTTTAAAACTTCTCAAGCAATTTGGTTTTTTCCTACTTATAAAAATACATGTGCATGTAAAACAAAAATGATTCTTAAAAGCAATGAAAAAAAATCCATGGGCTGCTCCCTGCTCCCTTTATTGACGGACACAGTGGGGGGCCTGAGAGTTAGATGCCTGTATGCATGCGCTTGGGACTGGGACTGGGTTCTGAGTTATACTTCTACTTCCCTCCATGGGAAAGTGGAGCATCAATGCATTTGCACAAACTCACATTTCAGAGGCATTAATCTCAGAGCTGGTTCTGAAAGAACTAGCTGGTACAGAGCATTTGTTAATTGTAAGTGGGGTTTCTGGGAGGGCGGGGGGGCAGTAATCTGATGATGAATAATGAAAATGTTCCTGTCTCCATCGTGTTTTTATCCCGAGTCTCTTCAAAGTCATGAGAAATGTGAGGCTTGACGTTTTGATTATTCCATTTAGACACAAAAAAGAGACATTACAGAATTGCATTTACCCTATGGGTAAGCCCCAAATTATGATAGACAAATGATCAACCATCAGTTTTAGAGACTGCCAGGGGTACAAATTTGCCCCACTCTCTGAACGTCTCCATCTCCTGCTTGGATAACCTTCCATTTAGTCCTTTTTGTTTTGTGTTTTGCCACGAAGGACAACAATAGATGCATGGTTCAGGCTGAAAAGGTCAATTTCTTACCAGTGCTCAGGGAAAAAAAAAAAAAAAAAGCTGCGATAAATAATTTAAGAGATAGCTGCTGCTCCCAGGGCCAGTTTGATAGTTCAAGCTTTGAGATGAACTTTGCAACAAGCTGCAGGTATAAATGTGTGAAAATAGTCTTGAATTAATGTAACAGTTTCCACTAGGGCTAGGGAAAGAAGACAGATCTTCCCAGGTAACACGTACAGATGACACACATAGGAACTGTGAGGGAAAGATATTAGAGTTGTCACGTATTATATTTGTTCGAGATCACGATATTCTCCTTAATACTCTCCGTAAAAGATGTGCAGTCCGTATTTTATAAACTATACGTATTTAAACCGGGACTTTTTTTTTCAAGTTTGAATTATCACCATTTTGGTGAAATCTGGCTCTAGATCCCTGATTAGTCATTGCTTCATCAGCTTTCTCTGTTTTAATCCTTATCTTCCACCTGCCTCTGGATTAACAGAATACCTTGAAACTCTGGACTGAGGGCAATGCATATCATCCTATTTTCTTTAGCAAGTAAAGGAGGACAGATTTCACAAAAATTCCATTTGATTGATTTCTTGTGCTGCTTATCTTTGTATACTGATGAAATCAAGTATTCCCATAGTTCATCTTGTCATTAACTCAGCAAATATTTACTGAACATCCAATATGTCAAGTCACTGCCCTGGTGGAGCTAAATTTAGTTAAAAAAATAAAAAGACATGATGTTTCCTTTTCCTCATACAATGTAGAGAAGAATGTCAGGCAATAACAAAAATATGTAATTGCGCATTGAGGTAAATGATATGAGGACATGCTAAGACAATAATGCTACAATTATTTACTTTTCAAATTACTCTCACTGTTAACCTGATCTAAACACTGGCTGCTTTCCCTAACTCCCTCCCTGTTCAGCTTCTCCCTCCCCGAATGGTGAAAGTGACACCCAGATGTGCTTACCATGCCGCTGAAAGAATGCCGCAGGAGAATCGCGTGGCCATACAGCAGGGTCCTGTGGCCACCCCCTTGTGCTGCCTGGGGAGGACAAAAGGGAAATGTCAGCATGGGCCAGTTGTGGCCTCTCTGCGAGCAAGCAGCCAGGAATTCTGGAAGACAGACTACAAAGAAAAGACCCATTGCAAAGCTCCCAAGGAATTCATTCTAGAAGCAAGTGGCCAGCCGATGACCAGGGGAGAACGGTGAGAGCCATGCAGCATCCTTGGAGGGGGTGTGTAGGGCCAAACTTCTTCTCAGAAATGGTCCCTGTATGGGGTCAGCAGAATCCCAGAGCTCTTCTACCAGAGAAGCATGGAAATGAGATAGGTACTGCTTACCTTCCTTTGAAACTTCTCAGAAGCGGTCAGAGTGAGAGAGAGAAACAAACGTGATGTAACTACAGCTTAGTGATAGAAAGGCCACAGAGCAGGCAGGCACATGGTCACGTTCTATGCCTGGTGGTCTTTCCCTTCAAGCCACCTGTGCCTTCTGCCCACTCACTCTAATGGGTCCTGCCTCTCCAGACCTCACCAATGAGAGATGACTCTGAAATCCAGGACGTTAAAAGGGCAACCAGTTATGCAGGAAAAGATCCTTCAGTGGAGGCACCATCCTGGTGCCTTCTCTGCCTCACCAGGCATCTCCAGTTTGTCTAGTTGCTTGGTAGCAGCCCAAACAGCGAGGGAGGGAGAGAAGCACAAAAGAAAGAGATAACCCAAAAAAGACCAGTGATATCTGCTTCTTCCCTTCATCCTACTCACACATTAATCTCTGAACCGAATAGGGCATGATATGAGACCAAGCCATGATTTATTCTCTTTATATGTGAGCATGGAACATGGAAAACAATCTATGGAAAACTCTAGATTTGTTTTTGTTTTTTTTTTTGACTTTCTGATCAACACAATACGAGATAAAATCAGTATTTATTTTAGGTATGTGAGTATGAAATATGGAAAAGTGAACTACAGAAAATTCTAGAATTTTTAAATTTTCTAGTTAAATTTTTGACTTCAAAAAATGGCACTTAAGAGCTGTGTTCGTCCCCTTCTCTGACACCTCTGCAAACATCTTCTGGCCCTCATGTCCTTTGATTTTTTGACATCAACATTTTCGATCTCTTACCTAAATCCTTTACCCATATTGTTAACTGCCCTTGGAGAGAATTTCTCCTTTTATCATTCACACACCTTTTTAGGAAGCAATACTTGAGCAAAGACCCCATCCTCAAATATCCACACAAAGCATCCAAAGTCTGAGATTAAAATTAATCATAAAAAATTCTAATTTTTTCCTATATGTCAGGGGCACCTCCTGGGCACCACATTTTATTCAGAGCTACAGGCCAGCAGCCCAAGGGGCTGGTTTAAGGTGCTGGTCCTCCCTTGTGTCTACCCACCATCAGAGCAATAAGCTGTTAAGGGGCACACTGGTGGTGTGGAGAGAAGGCAGAGGGATGGATAATAAGGCCTAGAGGAACTTTATTTCAGCTCTATTTGGATTAACAGAACCACTTTGTCCAACATGGTTTTTCATGTCATACAACGAGCTTCGAGAGAAGAAAAAGGAGAAATGTGGTATCATGGTTCTTAAAAAGCCACTATCTACATGTAAACATGACTGTGCTTTTTCCACAGCTGTGAAGATACTTAAGTGCTCTCTGGACTTGAGTGCTGTGGAGGAATTGAATGGTATTTACATTATTTTCAAATTTCTTGAAATCACTTAAATTTTAGCTGCTCTCTTTAAATATGTCAACAGCTTAGTCATATTAAACAGTTTTCACATCTCATCAGTCTAACAAACTTTCCCTATGGACTTGTATTATCACAATTGAGAGCTTAATGGTGGCTTAGGTTGTGGGTAAATACTCCCAAACTTGTCCAATGTCTCCAACTGAACCCCTGGCTAAATGACACTTCCTACTATTAATCAGGTGTCACCTTTGCCTCCAATTCTTCTTTGGGCCTATAAACTCTGTGTGATCCTAAGAAGCAGTTGTTGACTTCAAAAAATGGCACTAAAGAGCTGTGCGCATCCCCTTCTCTGACACTGCAAATATCTTCTGGCCCTCATGTCCTTTAATACAGTGCCCACAAAAAAGCAAAGAGGCTGAAGTACCCCACAGGGATTGAATGTGAAGTCTCCATAAGTACCCAGGACCCTTAACATCCCAGCTCCTCCTTCCCAAATGCAATGGTTCCTGGATGCTGATACCAATCAGCCTGTTAAAATAAGGCTGCTGGATCCTGCTCCACAGAGTCTACTTCCCTAGGCCGGTGGTGGGGCCTGAGAAGCTGCATTTCTAACAAGTTCCAGGGCACATGACACTGATATGGTTGGCCCATGATTTGAGAACCTGTTAGAAAGGTGAGCTCTGTCTTTAGAGGCTCTGGTTATCCTCATGCTGGTGAGAACCACCACTGGCACATACGTCACATTGGGTGTCTGACATGCTGTCAGCTTCTTCTCATGGCTTTTCAAGGGAGGAATCATGTCTCCTACTTCAAAGCATCAGGCATTGGAGATTCCAAGAGGGGAGGTTTCTTGCCGGGTACCATAAAGCTAGAAGTGGTGGTGGTGGAAATTGAACTCCAGGTTAACTCCAGAACTAGAGCTCAGTTTGCTCTACTTTTGTTTATGGTATAGAAAACCTACTGCACAAAGCAATAGTAAAATCAGGATAGATACTTCCTCAGCTCCTTGTTGGAGGTGAGTTGACATAGCTGGGATTTGCTCACTTCTGTCATATGGCAGGCATAGAAGTGTGCCAAAGGTTGTATGGGAATCACCTGATTTTGTCTCTTAATTAGCACTGTGAAGTAACTATGGGGATTCTCTTCATTTTTCAGCAATATAAACTGAGGCTTATGGGTTAAGTAATTTGCTCTAAGTCATACACATTCCAGTGTAAGGTGGGATCTAACAAAGGCACTGGGCAGCATGCCCTGTTGTCTCCCTCTCTGCAGTCTGGCAGCAGAGATAAAACTTGTGAATGAAAATGCATGTCATAAATAGAAATAACAAACCTGTTAAAAGAGGTGAAGACAAAGGCTATAAGGGTACTCACGGAGTGTACAGAGGAGGTGTCAGGGAAGAAGTGTACTGAAATGGTAGACCATAATATTCTGGGGGAACGCTGACATGTAACGATGGTAGGACAGAGGAACCCACACCTGCAGAGGCCTGGAGTGAGCGTGTAAAAGTGCGCATAGGCCCTGGCAGACAGTTTCCCAGTTAGCGCAGGGGTTGGCGAAAGGCGGCATCCAGAAACAAGTGAGGACACAGGTACATAAGGGTGGGTTATGGAGGGCTGTGACTGTTTCACAGCTAATAGGACACTGGGACAGGCTTCTGAAAAGAGTATGAAAGCAAAACTGCTCCTTAGGAGGGTACACAATGACCACACAATGGCAGAAGAACTGGCAGCATCACCCCTACATGCAGAAAAGATCATTCTCAGTTTCCACGACATTAGGAGAATGTGCAGACCCAACATCTTGGAGTCATCCTAGACTCCTTTTCCCTTTCACACTCCACATTCAATCCAAAGCCCCTTCGCTGTCATCTCCTCAATGCATCTGTATCTAAATGCTCAGGCCCTGATGCCACCAGTCAGCGCCAACCTACTGCCCTCACGCACATGGCCTGGCATAATGGCCACAGACTATGCTTCCTGCTGTGCCAGCCCCCCCGCCCCCTTTATAGTGGGAGTTAACACGGCAGATGGAGCAGCCTTTGAAATCACATTGCCTTACTATCTGGCTCACACACCTCTGGAAATGGTTTCTTTACACACTCAGAAGCACAATGGTCACTGTGGCCTTCAAGTCCCTGCATTAAGAGTTGGCCAATTTTCTCTGTAAAAGACCATATAGTAAATATATTTTGGGCTTTTCAGAACACACATAACATCTGCCATGCAGTATTTTATTTTAAATGACTCTTTCAAAATTTAAAAGCCATTCTCAAAGAGATCGATCTCTAGTTTTGTAATGTATCTACCCTCCCTCTTTCTAGGACTAACTCCATGAGTCTTGGTTGTGTTCTCTGCCATAATAATATAATCTTTATCAGGGCCTGGCAAATGGGAGGCATTCATCTTCACATTGCATATTCCTGTTTCCTAAATGAATGAACAATTATATGAAACAGCCCAGTTTACAGATGTGAAAAGAGGACATCTAGAACTTAAGAAACTTTTGTATGATTGGCATCTAAACACTGAGCTCAATTTTAAACTTGGCTCCATTTCCAAATTCTACCAACTCTTCGTTATTTGATGCTAATTCTGCAATCATATTCCAAGCAAGATATGATATGCTACATATAAGACCCATGAATGTGTTCATTAGGGAAACTCAGATCTCAAGACTGAGACTTTACTGGGACAGCAGTCCTATCCCCACCACCAGACACCTTGGTTATGGCCACTGGCAGGAGGAAAAACTTTGGTACTGTAACAGGGTGGTCCCCAAGAAAGGGGGAGGTTCCAAGTTCCCTGCCCCACCCAAATGGAGGGCGGAGCTGAGCAGGGAGAGAAGAAGCTGCAGAGGAGACTGAGGAAGAATGGAGCAGGATGGATCCAGAAGGAGACCTGGTGGAGGCACATGGAGCCTAGAGACACGTGAAGAAACTGCACTTGCCTTTCGGTCATGGACTGGGTGACACAGATGTGGGTGAGAGACCCGTGGGGAGGTGACAATGGCAGCTTTTATCTTGATTTTGATTTTGTTCTTTTCCTTCCAGGCTTGTCTGGTTGTTTCTGACCCTTTTCTGTGGGTCCCCACTGGAAGGTGCTTTAGATTTTGAGGCCTTGCTCTGGGCCAATCCCATTTGGATGGAGTTTTACACATGAGGGGACAGGTAACTTTGGGTGCTTGATTTAGAAACTAGATTCTTTGCCTTTCCTGTATTGTTTCCTAGTTGTATTAAAGTTCCTTCCCATTAAAGTCTCATATGCTTTGTGTTGATGTGGCGGATGGCAGAACCCATTAAAAATAGGCAGGTTTGCGGGGTTTTGGCTGCCCTTCTCCCTGCCCTGTAACAGTACTACCTCACAGGGTTGGGCAGAGCAAAGCTGGCAGTAGTGCCCCGATGACACGTCCAGAGGAAATATGTTCTACTAGATTATTAATTCAATTATCTGGTGTGCAATTTCAAAATTAAGTCTGTCACTGACATTTCTCTTGGTGGGCCCCAGATGACATCCTCCAGGTGAGATAAACCTGATTTAACAAGAGTGGGGGAGACCTCTCTTCTCTCTAGACAAACATAAATGTCTCAAGACTGTTAAGTCTCTAAATCACCCTCTTTTAGAATGTAGAAATCCCAAGTTTCATATTGGTGCTCCCAGACTCTTCAAGGTTCTTGGCTGAATCTAACATAACCCATTAAAAACTTCAGGGGCCACCTTCCTGGGAGGGCATGTGTGGCATGAAATAAATTTTTTTCTGGGTCTGGATATGTGGGCTTTCATTTCCTTCCTCCCCTTCTCCATTTCTATTCCACTCTTGCAGGCTGTCAAAGAAAGAAGCCTAAAAGGCCACAGAGCAACATTTCCTGATCAAGCTGGGAGCCCTTCTCATAGCCCTGCAGCTTTGCATTTCTTTTGATGCTAATGACAAATGCTAATGATGCCATATTTAAAAACAAAACCAAACCAAAAAAGAGCACCTAACAGTATAACTGAAGCAACTAACTTCTATTTTCAGTTAGAAAGCATAATGAGAGATTCTATTCAGGATTGCTATGAAATATTAAATTTTTAGGAATTTAGATGAGCTCACCCTTCAAAATGAAACCACAAAACTTTAAAATAAAATTTGATTTAGTGAAATGGAAAGGTGTACCTTGCTACAGAATGAGAATACTAATGTTTGTCAATGCTTATTCCCCTCAAATTACCTTACAGATTTAATGCACCTTTAATGAAAATTCCAATAGGGTATTTTTGGAGTTCAACAAAGTTGCTATAAAGTTAATCTGGAAATATGAACAGCGTGGAATTTTTATTCTAAAAAAGAATCAAGTTTTAGTAAATGTTATGAAGCTAAAACTCTTTCATTCTGGAATGGGTTTGAAAAGATGAATGTAGGGCAGGATAGGCAGTCCGTAAACCCATAAACAAATCTGAAACATAGCATATAATAAAGCGGGACTTTAGTACAATGAGAGGAGGGTAAGATTATTAAACACGTGTCCCTGTGATATGTGGCCAATAAGTCAGAAAAGCATCCAGTAAGATCACAGGAAATATGAAAGATTCTGGATGGATAATAGGTTTCAATATTTCATTTTAAAATTAAATTCTAAAACAACTAGCATGCAATAAATATAGAACACATTCCTTTACAGATCTAATACTTATTCAGGGTTTGAAGTGACAGATGTAGTCAAAAGAAACACAAGACAGACTTGATTTGCCAAGATTACTAAAATCTCAGAACAATGGAAACATCAACATTTAATAGACCACAGAAACTCTTTGTATCACCAGAACAAAAGGGTTAATGTCTTACTGAAATGTAGGCAAGAAAAACAAGCCTCAAATAAATAGGCAAAGGATATGAATAAGTGATTCATATCAGGAATAAAGTAAAACATATGGAAGAAATTTTATCTCTTCTAGTAATGAAAAAAATGACAAAGCCGCCCCGATACATCATTTTACGCCAACTAAATTTGCAGAAATGGCAAAAAACTTAAAGCTGGCAGAGTTGCAATCTAGTGGGTGTAATCGAGTATTAGGGGGCACAAGTCTTCTGCACAGCAATATGGTAATATATGAAAAGAGCCATAAAGAAGTACATAACCTCTGGTGCAGTAATTCTACCTCTGGGAATCATTCTAAAGGAGCAGAAGAAGGATGCGTACTATAGTAAGAAGGGCATTATAGTGAAGGGAAACAAAAAACCTGGAGAGAATCTAAATATCTAAAAGAAACATTGTCTAGTAAATCATGGGACTTCTTCAAGATGTTCTATCCTGCAACCACAAAAGGAGACAATTTCAGAAGTTATTGGAGACACAGAACAATGTTTATCATACACCACTGTGAAAAAGGCAGGATCTACGCCAACTATTCATATATATATGTCAGAAATATAACTCAACCTGTGAAAATGAAATAACCATTTGGCTGGTTGCAGAGCCACTGGATTATCCAATTTTTCTTTAACACTAGTACAGTCCCATCATTTCAATAAAAAAATGTATGTACGTAGGGGTGAAGGGTGACGCAGGCAGTAACATGTTGCATGTGCTTGAAGAAAAATGGAGCTCTATAGGACTGTTTTTTGTCTATTCATTAAAGCTTCAATGGTCCCTGGTGTGCAGAATTTGCCAGAAGCCTCAGTTAATGATTTTACCTGTCTGAAAGGTAGATGGCCATGCCATCTAGCAGGTTTGCTTTTAGGCAGTGACTCCAGAGTCTAGCCCTACTCTGGTGTTGAAGAGAAACCCCGGCAACCCAGCCTTTATCCAAGACACATCTAATCCCTCTGAGTTCCCTCAGGCTCAGCTCCAGAGCACACAGGAAAAATCTGTTGCTTTAAGCAGTCACTCCTGCTTGGGTCCCAAATGCACTGGTTCTCCTGACTGTCCTTTGCAGACCCTTCTCCAGAGACCCCATTTTTGCTCCCAGAGCTTTGGGTGCTACCCTGTTCCCAAGGCCGCCCTCCCCCATCAGATTTCAGGTCTCTTGCTGCCACAGGAAGTTCCCCTCTGCCCAAATTCCCAAGACCTCTCTTAGGCACCCCAGTTTTCTAGAAGGGGTGGACAGATGGGACTAGACAGTACCTTCTGCCAGCTCAAATGGCTCCAAAGCAACTGATGCAGGCATTTTAACAGGTCTTGGATTGTGAACTCCTGGTAATGGGGACACTTTTTCCTCTTAAAAAAAATCAAAGATTTTCTCTTTAAAAAGTTAAAAGATTCCTTGGATGTCTTTGTCTTGTCTTATTGCTCTGGCTAGGACTTCCAGTATTATATCTGCTCCCCACTCTGTCTCTGGTGAATTCTCTCACCACCCACATCTCTGGCCTGTACCCAGCTCTTGTATGCATAAATAAATCTTTAAAAAAATTGAAAAAAAAAAAAGTTAAAAGAATGACACCTTATACTTAAATAGTGTTTTCATATCTGAAAGTGGGGAGCCCACAGAAGCTGGACTTGGCAATTCCATAGCTGCAAGTAGAGTATCTGATCCAGAAAAGGCAGAGAAGAGGGTTTAGTGTCTTACATTTTGGCGATTCAGGATTTCACACACAGCAAGGAAACTGGGATGGCCAGAATGTGCTAGTTGAATTTCTGTTGTCATATTTCCTGGCTGAGTCCAAATCACAAATCATGCTAATCTTTGCATGTGACCTCCCACTCCTGGGCTACACTGTCTAAATTCCAGAAACCCACTCTATCATTCCTCTACACTGTGATTTTCTACGTGTAATGACATGGTTTTTTAATATGGATCTAAAACTCTTAGTCAACACTACCTGAGTTTTGGGCCACAAAAAACCTTTCTGAAAGAAGCCCCTGCAAAGGCTTCCCCTGCAAGAAATCCTTCAAGCGAGTCTGGGGCTACTCAGCTGGGGCAGTGCCGGCCCTGAGGATAAATGCACTTGAAAGGAGGCCACGTTTGTGGCATCCTTCATCGGCCTCTTGGGATATCGTTAGAAACCGAAATCATGAAATAGAATTTTAATGAAGCTCAGAAAAGAGAAGGTGCAGTGTGTGGCGGCCTCATTTCCCCAGGTTCAGTCATCACGGCAGTCTCCCAGTTGCCTTACTGAAAAGACGTATTTCAGAGGCAGTGAGGTACACCAGGACCACAAAGAGAAAAGGCTAACTCTGGTCAGCAGAGCGCCCTGCTCCATCTGCTCCCCTGCTCTTGCCGGCGAGGTCAGTGGGGCCGTAGTGACTCCAGGGAGCCTACCCCACACAGTGCTGCCCTCTTGCCATTCTTGCCCATTGCACCACAGTTCCAAAAGCTGTGCACAAAGATAGGCTATCCTTTTTCTCTATATTTAAATAGAGAAAACACTGGTGAAACCCAACACCCCGTGTCTCCAACCACCCACCACCCAATGCCAAATCCACTCTCTGGTTTAGGATTCACCGAATCCAGTCAACCTGCCCTCTTGAAAGCACCCAGAATTATTTTTTCTGGGCGAGAGGGTTCTGGTATTTTCATTTTTGCTTGTGTCATTCCTATCAAAGGCACAAGAAAGTATTTCGGGACAAAAGGATGGAAGGCAGGGCCTGGTGTGAACAACGGTAAGTTTTGGGTCATCATGATCAGTATCTGCAGGAAGAACGTGCATGGCAGAGAAATTTTCTTTTCCTGGGAAGTGCCTACATGGCTTCTCTTTTGCACAGATTTGGCCATGGGGCGAGTAAGCTCAGAGAGATGATTCAGATGAGTCAGGGATGACAGAGAAGCCCCTCTGGTGACCCCGAATTCATGAGCTCCTGTGAACACAAAGCCCCTTGATGGGGCAACTTAAACCTCAGGGTTTAAGTGACTAAAAGCAACTGAGGGATCTCCTGCATTGCAAATACCTAAGATTTTCTGATCTCTGGAAACAGACATGTGTAACCACCATTTACCCTTCCTTCTCTCCTAATCCGGAGTGTTTGGGGAACAAATTTAATGACTCTGAGGACTGACTCTGGGATTTTACATACACTGATTCTGAAACAGGAGGACAAGCATTCGCCATTGGCAGGGAGAGGGGAAGGAGGTGGTTTGGGATGTCTCCACACTGAGCACGGAGTAACTGTAGCTACATCTGTGCTTTTCTTTGGCCATGGAAGCCACAGGGAAACCACACAGCCAAAACAGCAGCCCTGACACATGCTGCTGATGGTGCCTTTTAAAAGAATTGACAAGAAGATATATGTCAGGGTATTAATGCCATCGAGATCAATGACAAGTATACTCTGGAAAAAGTTGAGGCAATTATTTTCCTCTCTGAATGAGAGGCCTATAGCTGACTAATAGATTTCTAAGAATCTGACATTTCCAAGTTGGTTCTTTGCATAAAAGGAGCCCATTCAGCAGACAGTTTTCCAATCACTGCAGTTTTTTATTTGAACCTCCCACATTTATCAATCACAGGTCTCCAGTGAAACGGTGGGCAGCAGCAGCTATATAGGGTCAAGACTGAGTAAACTCTCTGCTCAGGCATTCCCTTTCACCCAAGGGAACATACAACGAGTAATTCCTACAAAAAATTGACCATCTGAAAGGTCAGATTAGCTTGAAGTGGAAAACCAAATGACATGAAACACTGTTTCTAATTGTTTCTCTAGGTAAAATCACCCTTAGTCACCAGGATAATGAAGTAGGAATACATTTATATTATAACCCTCTTGAGTCCTACAGTGAGGGGTAGAGTCCTACCTCTACCCTTGTGGGTTATGGGACAGAAGATTAATTTGATTTTATGTTGTTTGAGCCTCTCTTTCTCTTCTGCATCCCTTAACCTATTGTTTTCTCTCTTCTGAATGTCCTTTGTTAACACAACCATTATTTCCTTAATTTCTCTAACTCCCTTGTACCACTTCCAATTAAGATCTTGCTGGATAGAGCTCAATTCTCCTGTTCTCGCTACATCCACATAGTAAATAAGCCCAGGATGAAATTTATATTTCCCAGCAAAACAAACAGCCTGATCTTTCCTTCAATTATATTAAGTAGCATTGGGTGGAGAAATGGATTCCCAGAGTTCTTTGTGTATGTGGCCCTGTGCATGGTAAGGAGAAAGGGTGCTCTATTACTTCCTGCCTGTCCCTGGGCATACGAGAGTTTCTTCCAAACTCTTGTGGATTGATTCTAGAGAAATGGTCCTCAATCTCAGTGATCCACCAGAATGATTAGAAGAACTTTAAACAGGAAAACAAAGCAAGAAAAAAACTACAGCTTAAAAGGATGGGCATTTCCCTAAGATTCTCATTTAGTAGGTTGTAGAGCCTGGGCCCCTGGTAATTCTGATGCACAATAGCCAATTTTGAGAGCCACCTCTCATGCCACTAAGGACCCTTTATTCAAGAACTCAATGTGATGTTTATGGTCAACAAGTACATCGCTATTCTCAGAACTATACTTATGGACCACTGGATGGTCTTCCTTTTAGTATTTCTTCAGAACCCCAATGAAGCAAGGGATAAACATGGCTATTTGCTTTTATCTGTGATAGCTATGGGACTAACCTTTGACTTTCTGTCTCTGAGCTCTGCTGCCATACATGTGATAGGTGGAAAAGACACAAATCCCTACTATAAAAGGTTTGTGCCCACCATCATCCACTCCAGATCCAACAAGAGCTTCACAATGTTGAAGGTCAGCTAGACTCTTCCTAAGCTAACACACCTTCAACCTGGACCTCCTTCCCTACCTGTCTAGACTCTAAGGTCTGGGAATAGAGGGAGTTGATGACAACAGAGCAGGTTAGGGGGAAGGGAACTTTTACTTTTGTCTCTTACTATTAGGTCACTGCTTGCCCCAGTCACATGTGATCATTTGTCACTCTAGCTTTTGTGCCTTACAGGTCCTTAAGGGTGCACATCAGGCTGCATTTTTATTTACAGCACTCTGCTTTTCTGCGTCTGCAGGATTAGCAAATCTCTGAGATTTGATTTGCATTGTCCAGCACTTGGGCAGTGTTATTCACAGGGCTGACTTCAAAAGTTCAGCTTTCAAAGGCCCCAGCTTAGGTCCAAGTGTTCCTGCCACCAACTGGCTCTTCTATCAAAGAGAAATACAAAGTTATTTTTTAATTGTCTCCTCTGCTGATCTGTGAATGGAAGTCAGGACCTGGATAGAATAAGTACTGTCTGATCTATTTTCTCCCCATTGTGCAGGGAGTAAATTCATCACAGTGACATCAGGATGATAGCCTACTGGGATTGACAGTAAAACTCAAACATCCTTTGAACAGCAAAAACCACAGCAAACTGTGAACAAAAGGAAGAAGGCATATTAAAATTAGCACCTGCTATGTGGAAAGGGGATATGAGGCTCAGAAACACCAAGTATGGATCACAATTTGAAGGAAAACAAAACAAAACAAAACAAAACCTCAGTTGTGCTGATGGTATGTCCTCCAATGTTTAGAGAAAAATAAATCTTTCCCCAGCAGGATTGGTAGTTATCACTAATATAAGTGATGATTGGGTGCCGCAAACAATATAGTATACAATGAGGTATCTGAAAAACAAAGAAAATTATCTCATTTACAATAGCCTCAAAGACAATGAAATACCCAGGAAGAAATTTATGAGAAGGTGAAAGATCTCTAAATCAAAAACTGTAAGACACTGACCAAAGAAATTAAAGAAGACAGAAATAGGAAGCTATCCTGTGTTTATGTATTGGAAGAGTTAATATCATTGCCATACTACCCCTAAACCATAGATGATTCAATGGAATCCCTATTAAATTCCAAGGCATTTTTCATAGACATAGAAAATTCAATCTTAAGATATGAATGAATCACAAAATATGAATAGCCAAAGCAATCCCAACAAAGGTATTGAATAGATACATCACAATTTCTAATTTCAAACTTTATTGTAAAGCTTGAACCAAAATAGAACAGCACTGTCATAAAAATAGACACTAGACCAATGGAACACAAATAATAGCCCAGAACCCATGCATGTAAAATCAACTAATATTTGATACAGGAGTTGAGAATATTTAATGAAGAAAAGATAGCCTCTCCAATAAATGAGGCTGGAAAATCAGAATCAAACTGAATCCCTGTCTTATTCAAATCACTTGAAAAATTTAATTTGAAGTGAATTAAAAATACATATTTTGAAATGGATAAAACTCTGACATAGGTCTTGGCAATGATTTTCCGGACACAACACCTAAAGCACAAATGACAAAATAAAAAATAAACAAGTGGGACTGCATCCAAAAAGCTTCTGCACAAGATGTGATCAACAAAATGAAAAGACAACCAATGAATGGGAGAAAACATTTGCAAATCACGTATTTGGTAAAAGATTAATATACAAAATACATAAACAACTCAGAATACCCAATAGCAAAACCAAACAACAAATACACCTCAAATAACCCAATCAAAGATGGGCAAAGGGGCTGAACAGCTATTTTCCCAAAGATGACAAGAAAATGGCCAACAAATACATGAAACGGCGCTCAATATCACTAGTGGTTAGGGAAATGCAAATCAAACCACAATAGATCCCCTTACATCTGTCAGGATGACCAATTCAACAAGACAAGAGGTGACAAGTGACGGTGAGGATGTGGAGCGAAGGGAAGCCTGGCATTGCTGGTGGGGTATAAATTGATACAGTCATTAGGGAAAACATACAGAGGGTACTCAAATTAAAAATAGAACCACTAAACTTTAATTCTGCTTCTGAGTACTGATTTGAACAAAATGAAATCAACTGAGTGAAAGATTTATTTGCACCCCCACGTCTGTTACAGCATTATTTACAATAGCCACGGCATGACAACAACCCAAGTGTCTATCAGTAGATGGACAGATAAAGGAAAAATTGTATACAGACACCCAAGTGTTATTCTGTCCAAAAGAAGAAAATCCTGTGATTTGCAACAACATGATGGATCTTGAAGACATCTAATTCAGACACAGAGAAAGATAAATATGTAATTTCACTTACATGTGGAGTCTAAAAACAAACTCATAGAAAAAATTTTACTGCATGGAAAAAATTTTGGTAACTACAAGGTGATGGATATTAACTTGCTGTGGTAATCATCTTACACTAGGTGTGTCAACTTCTTATGCTGCACACCTTAAACTTGTACAGTGCTGTGTATTGATTTTATCTCAAATTTTTAAGTAAGAACACTGCAGCTAATCTTCGTTCTTTAGACTGGGAGAGACGGTTGCTGACTGTGAATGGTCCTCAAAATTCTGAAGCGGTTAATATGTTACCGAGGAAAAGTCCACAACTGAGGGACAGTCAGAGGACAGACAGACTGACTTGAGTCAGGACAGGCTTTACAAATTTCTGGTAACCTACTCTACAGTAATCAGCATGCTCCTTGAGTCACTGATGCAAGAAAACTCAAAACAGATCTTCCTTGATACAGAGAAGATGGTGCCATGAAAGCTGAGCATGGCAATGACATACGAAAGGTTTCACTTACAGGAGGAATATAGGGGAACCAAATAAGACATCAGGGGAAAAATAACAACAGTACAAAACACAACCAAACCAAACAGACAATTATAAACCAGAGGTATATAGAAATTACAAAGAGGTATAAAATTACATAGAGGTATAAAAAGAAAAAATGGCACTCCACAAATGCTTTTTAAGTAAATGGAGAAAGGCCAGCCCAGTACAATTTAGACCACAGGAACTCTGTTACTTCACAGAGAAAAAATATATAGTGTGATGAAGGCTCATAGTTAAATAAGGCAGGAAAAAACTGAATTTAGAATCACATTAGAGTTTTAATTGTGAACTTAAAATTCACATTCTTCATAAAAAATAATGTTCTACAGAGTATCCCTTTTGGCATCCTGCTGACACCTCCTCCCACACGTCATGATGGGGGTATTGGACTATATAACCCTGACACCAGAGCTTGGCCTTTAACATTGTTCTCCATGAAATGGAATGGGCTGCCTAAAGAGTAATTCAACTTCGTTTTATGAAAGAAAAATTAAGATGGGCTTGGGTCCCCTTATTGCTGCAGGGAAGCAAAGATGCCTTTAAATACGTCGGCAGTGCTGTTCAATAGGCTGAGAATTTGGCTTCCTCTGGCCAAGCAGAGGGCACCCAAAGATCAGAGAAAATAATGCCGTACTTTGGAACAGATAAGGTATTTGAAGGGTGATCTCTGTCTAAGATGATATTGGCAGAACTGAGGAAGAATGAGGTGACACCAGAAACCAACTGGGATTGGACCTGTTAGGACCAGGACTCAGCCCAGTGAACTTTTCATTCCTGGCTGCCCTGGGAACCTAACACAAATTCAAATAAAGTAAATTTTGTCGAGAGGGGAATCAACCCTAGCCTAAGTAACTCCACCTCGGCTGACACACAGGAAGGCATTTTAGAGGGGTGTGCACCATAAGAAGAGACTATGGTTCCCAGACAAGGAATCAGGGTCCACTTAAACAGGTGAACTTGAGACTGTATTATTGAGAGAGTCTGGGAATACCTACTGCTTTCCCACTTACATGGACAGCAATACCGTATATGGACAGCAATCAGTGTAGCTAATAAGCCAAGGCTTCTTGTGCACCCCCTATTGTCCTTCACATCCAAACAGCTGCCTGGAAGGAATGATGAACTGGGAAGCCACCTTTGCTCATTCTGGGGACTCAGGGTGATGCCTGGAATGAGGGAATTGGGTTTCCTGCTGCTTAGACCCCTCTCAAACCCTCAGTATCACTTGGGTTGTGAGGCCTGCTTGAGTAGGGTGTGGGAATACAGCAGGGAATCAATACAGCATGGAGTTAGCAACCTTGGGGTACTGTAGGTTCTGACATGTTGGCATCTTGTCAAATACTCATCCCCTGTTTTTCCCATTATTGGAAACCTCTACATTAAAGGAATATAGAAACACTTTATTGGATCCATTTCAAGGCTGAGAGAAGGAATATGAATTTGAGATTATCTCCATATGGTCATTATTTCCAAAATTTGTGTAAATCCTAAATTTGATCAGTATTCATAAATAATCCCTTTACCATGCTGGCTCGGGAAAGTCCCTGTAAGGGTCAGGCCTAAGGTACTGTTGCCAGGGTTATTGGTAGGGAGATCTTCCTACAGACTACTGGGGCAAAATATCTGGTTTTCGCTCCTGTGTAGCCAGGATCAGAAATGGGGGTGCAGAATGCTACAATCAGACTTAGAACAGCAGCACTGTTTTCTGCTTGACCAGTTAAAGGTGCCTCAGTAATTACTGTTCAGTTACAGGTCCCCACTGAAATGGTAAAATCTGAAGCCTTTTGTACCCAGGAGTAATTCTGAAAATTTCTAAAATCGTAAACTTTAGAAAATAAGCAACTGTATAAAGACATACAAATAATAAAATGAACAAAGTAACATGTTCCACTTACCTTACCATTCTCTCACCAAAGACATAAAAACAGGTATTTTTCAGGAGCGGTCCTTTTATGAATTTCTATCACCCCTAAGCCATCCTTCCCCCAGCCCAGAGAACAGAACACAAGGGGACTCAGAAAGAGGAGGGGCCTTTTCAAGCAAATTGCCAAAGGCCATGTTTTCAGCAGACTCCTGGGTGGTGCCTGCCACCAGACTCCTAAATGTGCCTGCCACATTTAGCTAGGAATAACATCCGGGTCCTTTTCCTACCACTCTCCACCTTGCAGAAAAGCTGATGAGCAGCAGAGAAATGGGAACAGGATCTCAGCCTGCAGATACTCATGATTGGGATGACAAAAGGTTCCTAATAACGTGCACATTTCTCAACAAAAAACAAAGGATGCACAACTGGGGCCTATGAATGTAGAGGGAGCGCCTCCCCTTTTATCACAGAGGTAGACGTGTACTTACTCACAGAGAATCTGAAAAACTCCAACTGACAAGGGTGCCAACTATCTGCATTTCACTAAAAAAAAATTTCCTTTTTTTTAAATTTTAATGCAACAGCATTTAAACCAAAGCACTTATCTCTTGTTTGAGCAAAACTACTTAGAATGGAGTTGAGGAGCTGCATGTAGGAATAGGACTTACAGGTTAACAAGTGGGAGAACTGGAACAATTTCGACAAGAGGAGCAAAACTGATCCTCCTCAGAGTTACCAATTTTACATTTTGTCCAGTAAAGCTGTTTAAAAAAAAAGCTGTCACCTGCATCATTACTGTAATTTCCAACAAAGAAAATAAACCAACTTGCTGACCATTGTACTATAAAGAAAACCATGGAAGAGGAAGAAGAGAGGAGAAAACAGTGTGGAAAGGGAGCACGACAGACTATGGGTGCTCTTGTGCGGGCGCTCTTGTGGGGGGACAACCTTGGTGACCAGACCTGAGGGGAGAAACCCTATATTTATATTGTGAAAAGCAAGTAAAGAAGTAATGGCATGCTATTAAAAAAAAAAAGAAAACCATGTGAAACAGGGATTAAGGAAGACATACAGCAAATGAAAAATGTAAGCTTTTTGTTTTCAGTTAACTTAATGAAACAATTCCTACATTGTCTTAATTTTTCTCACTTCCCTGATGACTTCCTCTCGGGTGGACCCTGGTCCCAGACAGAATCCTAAAATCTGTAGGAGCCACACATGGGTGGGACAGCATCGGGAAAAAAGCAGCGCGCAGGCCAGAACACCCATCCCTGCCAGCAGGTGTTTTTTTCCTTCCCACAACACCACAGTTTAGGATGTGGATCAAGGCTCAGCACCTCCCCCACCCCCATCTCAGTGCAGCCATTCCCCACCGAGCCTGCTCTAGACAGGTTCTTCTAATGACGCAAGTGTTTGACAATGTCCTTTCCTTCAACGTTGGCCAGGCTTGCTTATCCTTGCCGACACGGACACAAACCCGTATTGAGTGAAATGATATTATTTGCTGTGCAAACCTCTGCAGCAGCCACAGGAGACTCCAGGTGTGAAGGGTTGTGATGGCAGCTGGCCTCCACTTTCTGCAGGCAGCCACAGCACAGCATGTCTCTTTATCCCAGAGGTCCTCTAAATCTTCCTGTTCTTATTCTTGCATTCTGTCCCCTGGTTTCACTACAACTTTGCAGATCCCTCCACTCTAATCCTAATCAGGAATCTCAGAGTTGGGACACCGGCCACAGAACTTTTAGCCCGGTGAGAATTAGCACACCAATTGAGATCAGTGTTTCTTTGGTACCGAGTTCATTTTTCTTTACTAGAATATCCAAATAGGTACTTTTTATGAAATTTTCATGAGATGGAAATAAGTTGGAGTTTTTCTAGTTCATCCAGTTCTTCTTACAAATATATAATTTAAACTCTGGTTGCTATTAAAAGTAAATTATGAGATGAAAGGAAAAGTCTAATAAATAAACTGAAAGGTCTTTATTCTCCCAGGATTTCTTACATTCCAAATGGCTTCATTTTGAAAAAGTAAACAAGAATTTTAAAGGAGAACCCTAAATTTAATCATAATTGAGAATTAAAAAAGTTCCTAAAAACGTAAAACACACACTCTCTTCTCTCTCTCTCTCTCTCTCTCTCTCTCTCTCTCTACTACTTTAGGACAGTCCTGGGAAGAGGCTCAAGTGTTTGGACAGGAGTCATCACAAGACTATATATATAACAGAACATTCAAATGTCCACACCATGAATGAAGAGAATGCCAGGATTTGCGTGACACTAGCAAAGTTAAATGTTATCACAATTGCAGACCACTACTATGATCACATTGGCATATTGATTTTAAACATGAGTCACGGGCTTCAGAATGAAAAAGTGTCACCAAGAAAAGGCAATTCCACCAAAGCTGAAGCACTATATTCAGAAAGGGGAGAATCTGATAGAGTCTGGAGCTTTTGAAATTAATTCTGTGGCTATTTCACTTGAAAATGCATTTATTTAGATGAAGAAATGTAAAAAGCTAGTTAATGATTACTCTTAACTGTTGAAAATTAATATCTGATTGTTCTGCTGGTTGTTGTATGAGAAAGGGTGAATACAGAACTAGCTTTTTCCATTTTTATTATGAATTCCAGCTCTATGGAAGAGCAGAGCTGGAGTTGCATAATAGTACTGGAAGAGGCTGGAAGCACCAAGAAGCTTGGATCAAGGCTCAGCTGCACACTTCTGTTATCTGATCAAGTTGAAACCTATGGCCACAGGCCATCTAGACCACATTCAGAGGGAGAAAATAGAGACTTAAAAAAACAATTTTCAATGTCTTGAAGGAAAGAAATGAGTCCCCAGGCAAGCCGTTCTCCTAATTGCAGAGCAGCAGTTTAACAAGCTGCTTGGCAACGAATTTCTAAGTGTGCAGCCACCTCTAATTCCACGAGATTGAAGTGTGTGGTGCAGTGGTGTTTTTCAAAATTGCAGAGGCACAAAGAATGGAAATTGCCCAGAACACTCACAAGTGAAATGCCCAGTTCATTGCAAATAGAGCTGGAGATAGTTGTCCATGCAAAGTACATGTACAGTGAAGGAGTGGAGAACATACCCATTCCGAGAGGTCACTGAGCTAGCAAAATAAAACAACAAAACAGTAATTGGATAGTTTAGTGTGCACAGATCCTGCTGAAAGCTTCAAATACTGCAAGCAATTGGCAGATGTTTACTACAGAGGGAAAAAAAACCCAATGAGAATAAAAGGAATTTCCTACCTGGTGTATATTTTCTTATTTTAGCTACAAGTGAGCAGTCACGTGAGGTGCAAAAGTTTTTATTTTTTTCCCCAGTAGAATAGTGATGTCATCAAGAAACTAGCAAGCAAGATGTCATAATCTTACTTTGTCTGCAGTATTTTTTCCTAATTACATTTTATAAGAAAATTCACCCAAGTAAAATGGTCACTGCCTACCATCAGACAATTTGGGATTTTCTTAGAAAAACTGAAAGCTATCAATTGGATTTTTTATATCCCAAAGAAGGGCTTTCTTTACATAAAATAAGTTCTTTGAGATGGCATATTTTAATTAGATATCATGTTATCAAAAGGTTAATTAAAAATGAATTGTGACTTACTCCCAAACATTTTCATAACTATCAGCTTATCACATAAGCATTGAATCAAACCCATCACAGTGTAAAGTCCTAGCATAGCATAACATGAGCAAGAACAGTAACCAGGGGAGAAGAAGGGGCAGGAAAGGGACAAATGTTTAATGACAATTGTAAAAAGACACACTAAAACTTTGGTTTGGAGGCCTCTCATGACTAAATTTCTGACAATAATGTGTGACTCTCTGAAGAAAGAAATTCTATCAAAGCAACAAAATATATCGCATTTTTTTCCATTAGGAAATTCACAGGAGATTCATGTACCAACAAATTAAATAACACAGTCATTACTCAATGCTTTAGGAGTCGCGAAAATTCTTTGTCCACAACAAAACAGAAAAGTAAACACTTTGATTCACTGGCACTAACACCATGGGCATCTCAAGACCTGATACAAACAGACCAACATTTCTACAACTAGGTGGGGATGGACTGTAGTCAACAGGACACCCCAGAGGAAGTGGAGACATTTTTCCATTTTAACTTGGTTCATTACAACCACCACAGACAGGAGAACACACTTTTGCATTTCAGTGATGTTCTTATCTAGAAGTGGTGAAACCAAAGCCCATTGGTGGTGAGTGAGTTGCCCTGAGTCAAGCCTCATAATCTCCCAACTCCTATCTTTGTCACCCAAACAGGGGGCCTCTCATGAGGTGAATTTTTTTAAAGATTTATTTATTGATGCATACAAGAACTGGGGTACAGGCCTGAGCTGTGGGGGCTGAGAGGATCTACCAGAGACAGAGTGGGGAGCAGAACAGGCAGATCTACTGAAGCACAATGCTGAAGGGAGCAGCAGGGAAAGACAGGAGAGGTCTTTACACCATGTAGGTTATCTCCCCTGGCTGGGGATTGAACTCATGCCACAGTGGCTTGATAGCACTGTGTCTTTGGGACCCTGCGCCACCAGGGAGACCCTAATGAGGTGAATTCTAACACAGAGCAGATTTTAAAGAGTAGCTTCCAAGGTATAACCCCTTTCAAGTTTTGGCAAATAAGAGCAATTTCACCAAATTGATTTGGTTATCTTGTAAATATGAAAATATTTTTGTAGCTGCTGTGGATGACCAGTCATAGGTTTAAAAAAAGGGAGGTATCTAAAACCAGAATGTCATTACTGTCCTCCCTTTCAACAGAAAAACAGGGTTAGGCCCTGCAAGTTGAACATTTAATAAGGTGGTTTCCTCCTCTCACAAGTTAGGGGTAGGCAGGGGTAATGTCCCTGGATGGAGAAGCTGGCAGCTCAGGTGCTTTCTGGGAAAGTGCTGGGTGTGAAATGCAGTGGCTGTCTACCAACAAAGGGAGCTCAGATTTGAACACCTAATGGGGATATTTTGGTGTCTCCTGACTCTAGGACATATATGAGTAGATCCTAGGGTTTACAAGATAGATGCTAATTGACTTTGCACTTTTTCCCCCAAAGGAAATCTTATGTCCTATCTTACAGGTATAATTAATGTCACTGTCAGAGTTGACTCACTGAATCATTTCTTTCTTTAAAAAACCTCAGTGGGGGAGAGGTTTGCTTAGAATTGCAGGTATAGTTCCTCACCAGTCTTGTCTTCCCCATATCCAAACCAACATAAATTCTCATTCTGGCTCCTTTCTGATAACTATGAAGGGAAGGCAAAATCCTTAGAGTAAGAGGGTAAATCTGGACGATGGGGTAGCTTTTCTTCATAATATAAAAATGATGGTGGGAGCTCAGGGCCTCAGGAATAAACTGGTAAGGATTCTACTAGCCTTCTTCATTCTGGATGAATTCTCAGAAAAATCTCAAAACGTGGGAATTGCTAGAGTTCAGACTTTAGACAAGGGGAATCTAATTCCCCTCATCAGCATCTATTTTGATTTGCCTGTTACCTAACAATGTCAGGGCAGATGCATCTTCAGCAAATTCTTTAATGATAGTGTCACCTTTCTGTGACTAAATTTTCTGTGAATTTATAAAATGGAGGAAACGTCCTTGAACTCAGCTGCAAGGTAAATATCTCATGACTTGTACTTTAATAACCTTGACACGAAAACAGCATAATGTAAGATTATAACTTGTTGGCTATTTACAAGGTCACATGATGCCAGGAGACTCCCCTAGTTCTTGGAAGGATGGCATATTGTCGGGCAGGACAAACGTGCTATTCCATGCATGTGCATTTCTCTAGCATGTACCGTGTGTGGTATCCCTATTCTAAAGACAGGTGCAAATGAAAGGAGCCCATGTCTCCCTTTGGGTTTAATGATACTATCACATAAGTGATAAAAGGAATTAAAGAACCACCTCCTTGTGATTAAGTTTCTTACAGAAACAGCATTTTTCCAGGTCACATTCCCCAATCAAGGTTAGAAGGCTGATTGTATATTAGCATGAAGCATCATCTTAATGTATTTATGATCTTATGGAGTTTTATGAGTTAAATAAAGTATAGCATAATGGGCAATCATTCATTTTACATGGACATTTCTTTAGTTGTAAAAGCCTGACAGTGATTAAGTCAACTTTTAGGAAAAAAACAAATCCTTCTCAGAAGGAGTACAGCTGGTAATTGGGTTAATCAAGATCTTTCAGTTTTGGAGGAATTTTACCCATTCACACCAAAACACACTTGGAGTTAGAGTTACCATGCACCTGTGCAGCCTGCATGGTGCTTTCCTTCCCTGCGAGCATTTGAATATGGCTGTAGGATCTGTGATGGGTGGAAGTGGGCTAGAGAGGAAAACAAGGACCAACATTCACTTCCACACTGACAGATACATTGAGGCCCTTATCTCATTTAGTTTTCACCCAGTCTTATGAGGTAGGTTTGCATTTCCTGTGGACAGTTAGGCAGAGGAAGGAAAAATACTTGGACTCCGGAGGTCACCTGTTCCAGTAGCACCTAGATTGAAAACCCATCTAACCTGACAACTGAGACAGCTTTTCTCTCAAAAGTGCAGCTTGGGGCCTCCCCTGGGGGCACAGACAGTTGAGCGCAGCGCTGTGAAGCTGTCCTCAGCCTCTGTAGTGCTGGCTGGATTCCGGCTAGCCTGGGAGATACCCACATGGCACAGCAGACATCTCCTGTCTCGTCCGCTGCTCCCCTCAGCAGGGTATTTCGTCAGTCTGCCTGTTCTGTTTCCCGCTCTGTCTCTGGTGAATCCTCTCACCCTCCCGCGTATCTGGCCTGTACCCCGGTTCTTGTATAAAATAAATAAATCTTTAAAAAAGTGCAGCTGGATCAAGAAGATGTGGTATATATACCATGGAATATTACTCAGCATTCAAAAAAGATAAACACATGCAATTTGCAGCAACATGGATGGCACTGGAAGGGATCATGCTCAGCGAAATAAGCCAAAAAGAAAAAGAAAATACCGGATGGTCTCACTCATAGCAGGAATCTAGAAAACTTAAATAAGGGACCAGGAAAATGAATATAAGAAAGTGAAAATCAAAATCAACAAAAAACTATGAACCAGAGACACTTTTTGGGGGTTGGGGGGCGGGAGGGGAAGGATTGGGTCAGAATGGGGCGTTTGCAATTGTATGGGGGAATATAAAAATAAAATTTAATATTTAAAAAAAAAAAAAAAAAAAAAAGTGCAGCTTGTTGTATATTCAAAGTCATCTCTACAGGAGGATGGGATTGAGAGCTGAGAGAGAGGTAGTGACATCTCTTTTAGCCCCATGTCCTGCTGAAGGTGTCTGGGCATTTCAGATACAGTACATTTAATCCATGGCAAATGTAAAAATAGTTTTTGTTTTCAGGGATTTTAGTTCAAACTCCAGCCATTTAATTGGACACAGTGCCATGCATCTACCCCTTTATAATTTCCCCCAGAATAAAATCAGGTAGGATTTTATCAGAAGTTACCTAAGCATGCATTCTGCTCGCATGAACTCTGAGGGACCCCAGAAAACCAGTGGTTCTGGGTCCCCATCATTTATTCTCCTTTCAACATCAAGTTGGATCCCACGTGCGACAGGCTATTGTTGAGGGCATTTCAATAATAAACTCCATGCTGGTAAACCTAGCTGGACACGTTGCTTTTCTTTGTGAGCAGGAGGAACTGCTGCAGAACTATAAATACTTGCCAAAAGACACTGTACACACATCAACTGAATAAACAAAATGAAGCCAGTGTAAAAAATGTCCAGTTGTTGCACAGCCATAAACCAACATACCACACAAGGACTGATTTACAGCTAAAAGGAAAAATTACACTTTTCAGAGCATCCCATTTTGGTGCAATCATGGTCATCAGTGAAAGTAGTATCTATTTAAAAGCAGTAAATGCCTATTTCCAAACAGAACGGGACAGCATGTTAAGGAGGAGTCAACCCACTCAAACATGCCCAGGCTCTCCAGAGAACCATTAGGGTCTGTCATGTGAATTCACTTCTTTTTTTTTATTTTTCCTGCTTTTCTTCCCTGCTGAATATTATTATCTAAAATCAAATTAAGTACTAATAGTAAATATGCACAGCAATCACTTCAGAAAAGCAAAACAATCAGACTCAAGGGGTGATCTAAAAATATTATTTCTCGTAATAAAGACTAAGAGCCCAGATGGGGTTGTGAGAGAGTTCCGAGAGGGTAATAGTAACCGGAGATGTGGTCCAAGGAACTATTTAGCGGAACCACCGATGAATAGTAAAATCTCAGTAATTTAAAGAGTACCATTTCCCGCTTGTACTCTATAGCTCTTTACTCAAGTCTATTCCTTCCAGCACTAAGATCTCTAGTCAGTAATAACAGCTACAACAACAACAACGTGTCAAGATGGGAAACAACTATTAGATCTCTCTTTTTTCTCTTTTCTCTGTCTGGTAAAATAATACAAAAAGGCTAAACACAGGAAATTTCAGTGTCTGACCCATATAGTACTTATTGTTATCCAATGACTATTTAATAATAAAATTGTCACAGATCATTTATATTTTAGACTCAAGTTTTCAAAGAAAGTGGATCCCCAGTGAGATTTAAGGCACTGGTTTTTAAGTACTGCTGATCAAGGGTGGGCCCTGCAACCTAACTCTGTGGGGTAAACTAAGGTAGGTATTATTCCTACATTCCAAAATGAAGTGTTCAACTTAAGATGTGAAATCTATTTGGCAAACAGATTATTTCTTCAAGACCAACCAAGTTACAACAACTACTGAAGTTCTTGTCAGCACAGAGGAGCAAGAGTATAACTAGAACTTTTCAATTTGCTTTCTCATCTCCAGGACTCCCTGAACCACTCAGGCTAAATGATAGTGAAGTCCTTTGAAATGTGCTTTTTTGTGTAACAAAGGTTAAGGGAATTTCCAAGGGATTATTCTTTGGTTAACATAGCTTCTCTCTCTTCCCAATTTCTGTTGCAGAGCCATAAGCAGGCCTCGCTGATGTCAGTTGGACTGAAAGTGGTGAGATTCTGAGTCATTCAGGTGGCCTTCATCAAAGATGTCTGTAAATGATGGATTGTACATTCTTGGGAAAAGGGTGAGCAATTAAAAAAAAAAAAGATGCCACTGGCCTGGACATGTTTGAGGGCGTGTACCTCTGCAGGAAAGCATGGGGATACTGAGGCAAAGCAGGGGGAAATCAATTGACTTTGGTGATGATCAAAAGAACAAGAACTTGGGGGGCGGAGCAACATGGCGGCGAGGAGACGCTGCGAGTAAGATCTCCCATTAAAAAAGTGAATAGGGAGGAAAAGCGGCAGGTCCCAGTGAGAACTGGGACACGGAAGATAAACGGGTGACGCCAGCGAACTGCCCGAAGAAGAAAGTGGCCATAAAAGAGGACTAGAAGGGAGGGAAGCGCAGAACCCTGCTCCCCTCCCCCGCCCACAGAGGCGGCACTCTCCGACCAGCAGAGAGGAGGAAACAACAAACCAAAACACCGACAAGAACAAACGACGCAGCAAGCGGGACTGTGAGCGGAAAGGAACTATTGCAGCCACCACACCCCGTGAACGGGAGCTGAGGCGAACCCTGCAGGATCCGCCGCGGCGGTGAGGCGAACGGCTCCGGGCGCCATTAGAGAAGAACAAAGACCCCGGGAGACGCGCACACAGCCCGGGCTGCCGGTAAGCCTGCGCGGAAACGCGGCGCGCCTGGCGCGCTTGAAAAGCAAGTGCAGACCGGGATCGCGGCTGCCCAGGTCCCCGCGCCTGTGACCTAGGCTGGCGGGGAGACGACCTAGGCTTGCGGGGAGACGCACGGAGGTCCTCACTGAGGTGAAGGTCCCTCCCTGAGTAAGCAGGAACCAGGCGCCCAGGCACGGGAGCCGGGTGCAAAAGGCGCCATTCCCGCGCCACTGAACTGGGCTACAGCCCGCGTCCTGGACCTGAGGGCTTTGAACTGAGACCCGGGGCACGAAAATTCGGGGCGTGGTTTCTCCACGACGGTGGGGCACAAGGCAGACACAGCACCCCAAAGCTGTTGAGGTGTACCCTACCATTCCCGCTCTGTTCTCTGTCCCACGGGGTGGGGAGGCGAAAAACAGCCCCCCAAGGACAATAGGAGAGATCTCTGGCGCCACCTAGCGACCAGAAAAAAAAAGTCACTAACACCCTATAAACAGGACATTTCTTAAGTCTGCTTGAAAAGGGCAGAAGGTTTCTGGAGGACCCAGTGGCCAGCCGGGAAGTTATTCCACGCCAGGCCCCTTCCGACCAGCAGTCTGAGCCCACAGAGGGAGCAGGCACCCACGTCCGGGCAGACCGGGTGCGCAGAAGAGTGTGCCTGAAACCGGAGGCGCAGGGACTGCATCCCGCTTCGCCATTTGAGAACAGGGACATTTCTTCAGTAAAAACTGCCTAAAACCAGCAGAAAGCTCCCCCAGAAGACAGAGATGGCTCCTGGAAGAGCCAGAGGGGAGCGGAGAAGTTCACCCAAGATGTCAGTCAGTCCGAGCAACACAGTGTCCCAACGCATACGACAAATTAGAAAACAGACAGTAGGGAGTAGAAGAACCACACGCAACCTAAAAACTCCTCAGGAAAGAAGCACACCACAAAAAGAAAACCACTCCCCAGATTGCAACGACAGCAACTTGGAAGAACTTCTGAGCCTTCCAGAAAGAGAATTTAAAATTGCCATGATTAAAAAAGTGATAGATCAGAAGAAGGAAATTGAGTCCCTAAAGAGGGAAGTAAGAGAAATGCAGGAGATCAAAGAATTAATGGAGGAACTAAAGAACTCTGGGAAAAGCAATGAAAGCAGAATAGATGAAATGGAAGAACGAATAAGTAATCTTGAAGACACAGAAATAAAAAGAACCAAAACAGAAAAGGAAAGAGAAGTACGAAGGAAAAAGAATGAAGAAAGACTTCGGGAACTATCTGACTCCATGAGGAAAGGAAATATAAGAGTTATAGGAATTCCAGAAGGAGAGGAGAGAGATGTAGGAACAGAGAAAATATTCATGGATATAATTGAAGAGAACTTCCCAAATGAGAAGAAGGAGCTGAAAATTGATATACAAGAAGCAAGAAGAACACCAAACTTCCACGACGAAAGGAAAAACACAGCAAGACACATAATAGTAAAGCTCCCAAGAATCCAGGACAAGGAAAAATAATGAAGCTGACAAGAGGGAAGAAACAGATAACATTCAAAGGAAAACCAATCAGGCTGACATCAGACTTCTCTGAAGAAACACTACGGGCAAGGAGAGAGTGGAGGGACATAGTCAACAGACTCCAAGAAAACAGATGCCAACCAAGAATACTCTATCCCGCAAAGCTCTCTTTCCTCCATGAAGAAAGAATATGGACCTTCCCAGACAAAGAGAAACTCCGGAATTTCATTGCGACTAAACCCCCACTCCAAAAAATACTACAAGGAATCCTAAAGCCAGAACCTCAGAGGGACGAATAACAACGAAAGAAGACCGAAAAAAAAAAGTTATTAAAAGAATAAATAAATAAAATCAAAGGAAAGACAAACATAATGGCAAATACAGATGCTAACATATCAATATTAACTCTAAATGTAAATGGACTAAACTCTTCAATAAAAAGACACAGAGTTGCAGCCTGGATTAAGAAACAAAACCCAACCTTTTGCTGTCTCCAGGAAACACATTTAGCTACAAAAGATAAAAATAGGCTCAAAGTCAAAGGATGGAAAACAATCCTACAAGCAAATGGGCCAAAAAAGAAAGCAGGAACAGCTATACTTATATCAGATAAAACAGACTTCAAACTCAAAAAAATAAAAAGAGACCCAATGGTCACTACATTATGATTAAGGGGACAATACTTCAAGAAGAAATAACACTCATTAACATATACTCACCAAACGAAAGAGCACCAAAATATATCAGACAACTGTTGTCCTCTCTGAAAACAGACATCAGAGAAAACACATATGTAGTGGGAGACTTCAACACACCACTATCAACAATGGATAGATCAACAAGACAAAAAATAAGTAAAGAAACTAAAGCTCTAAATAAGGACCTAGAGCATTTGGGCTTAACAGACATCTATAGAACACTAAACCCAAAAAAAACGGAGTACACATTTTTCTCAAGCGCACACGGATCATTCTCCAGGATCGATCACATACTGGGGCACAAGACAAACATCAACAGATACACCAAGATTGAAATCATACCAACCATCTTTTCTGACCACGAAGGCATCAAACTAGAAATAAATCATAAAAAGAAGGCAAGGAACTATCCTACCTCATGGAGATTAAAAGCCACACTACTGGAAGACCACTGGACTAACGAGGAGATCAAAGAAGAAATTAAAAAATTCTTTGAATTGAATGACAAGGAGGACACCAATATCCTAAATGTATGGGATGCAGCAAAAGCAGTAATAAGAGGAAAATATATAGCAATAGAAGCTCACATCAAAAAACAAGAAAGAACTCAAAGAAACAACCTAATCTCGAAGCTCAAAGATCTAGAAAAAGAACAACAAAAAACCCAGAACCAGTAGAAGAAAAGAAATAATAAAAACCAAGCAGAAATAAATGAAATTGAAACTAAAAAACAATCCAAAAGATCAATGAAACCAAGAGCTGGTTCTTTGAAAAAATAAATAAAATAGACAAACCCCTAGCCAGGCTCACAAAGGAAAAAGGGAGAAAGCACAAATACACAGAATCATAAATGAAAGAGGAGAAATCACAACGGACACAGCAGAAATCAAAAGAATAATCAGTAACTACTATGAACAGTTATATGGAAACAAGTTCAACAATCTAGAGGAGATGGACAAATTCCTACAACTCTACAATCACCCAAAGCTAGATAAAGAAGAAATAGAACACCTAAACAGACCAATTACAATAGTGAAATTGAAATGGTAATCAAAAACCTCCCAAAAACAAAAGCCCAGGACCTGATGGATTTACAAATGAATTCTACCAAACATTCAGAGACGAATTAGTGCCTATCCTTCACAAACTCTTCCAAAAAATTGAGAAGGAAGGGACAATACCAAACACGTTCTATGAAGCCAATATTACACTAATACCAAAACCGAATAAGGACAACACAAAAAAGGAAAACTATAGGCCAATCTCCCTAATGAACACTGATGCAAAAATCCTCAATAAAATTTTAGCTATCAGAATCCAACAATGTATCCATAAGATAATTCACCACGACCAAGTTGGATTCATTCCAGGGGCACAAGGATGGTTTAACATCCGAAAATCAATCAACGTTATCCAACACATCAACAAAAAGAAATATAAAAACCATATGATAATATCAATAGATGCTGAGAAAGCTTTCGACAAAGTGCAACACCCATTCATGATAAAAGCCCTTGAAATTCTGGGATACAAGGAACATACCTCAACATCATAAAGGCCATCTATGACAAGCCAACAGCCAGTATCATTCTCAATGGTGAAAAGCTGAAAGCAATTCCATTAAGATCTGGAACAAGACAAGGATGTCCACTCTCACCACTGCTTTTCAATATAATACTGGAAGTCCTAGGCAGAGCAATAAGACAAGAGAAAGACATCCAAGGAAACCAAATAGGAAAAGAAGAAGTCAAACTATCACTATTTGCAGATGATATGATAATATACATAGAGAACCCCAAAATCTCCACAGAAAAACTAATTCAACTCATCAATCAATTCAGTAAAGTGGCAGGATACAAAATCAACACGCAAAAGTCAGTAGCCTTCCTATACACAAACAATAAATCTGAAGAAGAAGAAATCAAAAAAACCACCCCTTTATATCGAAACAAAAAAATCAAATATTTGGAATAAATCTAACAAAAGAGGTAAAGGACCTATACAAAGAAAACTATAAAACACTGTTAAAAGAAATAGAAGAAGACACAAAGAAATGGAAAGACATCCCCTGCTCATGGATTGGAAGAATAAACATATTAAAATGGCCATCCTACCAAAAGCAATATACAGATTCAATGCTATTCCAATCAAAATCTCAATGGCATTCTTCAAAGAAATAGAACAATTATTGATGAATTCATATGGAATCACCAAAAACCCCGAATAGCCAAAGCTCTCCTGAAAAAAAAAGAAGGAAATGGAGGCATCACACTCCCAGACTTCAAACTATACTACAAAGCCATAATCATCAAAACTGCATGGTATTGGAACAAGAACAGACATACAGACCAATGGAATCGAATAGAAAATCCAGAAATAAACCCACAGATTTATGGTCAACTAATCTTTGACAAAGGAGCAAAGACTATGCATTGGAGCAAAGAAAGTTTGTTCAATAAATGGTGCTGGGAAAACTGGGTCGCTACATGCAAAAGAATGAAGCTTGACCACTACCTCACACCATACACAAAAATCAACTCAAAATGGATTAAAAGAACTAGACATAAGACCTGAAACCATAAAATACATAGAAGGAAATATAGGCGAAACACTACGGGATTTGCACATCAAAGACATCTTTACAGACACATCACCCAAAGCAGTGATAGTGAAGAGAAAGATAAACAGCTGGGACTACATCAAATTAAAGAGCTTCTGCACAGCAAAGAGACAATAACAAAAAAAAGAGAAACCCCACCAACTGGGAGAACATTTTTGCACCCAACACTAATGATAAAGGACTGATCACAAAATCTGCAAAGAGCTGATGAGACTCAGCAACAACAAAGAAAATAATCCAGTCAAAAATGGGCAGAAGAGCTAAAAAAGAAACTTCTCTGAAGAGGAAATGAAAATGGCCAACAGACATATGAAAAAATGTTCAACATCACTTGTAATCAGGGAAATGCAAATCAAAACTACCATGAGATACCATCTCACACCAGTGAGAATGGCACATATTAAAAAACTAGCAACAACAAATGTTGGCGAGGAGTGGAGAAAAAGGAACTCTTGTGCACTGTTGGTGGAGTGCAACTGGTCAACCACTATGGAGAGCTGTGTGGAGATTTCTGGACCTACTAAACATAGAGCTTCCATATGATCCAGCAATTCCACTCCTAGGTATTTACCCAAGGACACAGAAACATCAATTCCAAAGAGCACCTGCACTCCTATGTTTATAGCAGCACTGTTTACAATAGCAAGCTTTGGAAACAACCCAAATGCCCAAAAATAGATGACTGGATCAAGAAGATGTGGTACATATATACCATGGAATATTACTCAGCATTCAAAAAAGATAAACACATGCAATTTGCAGCAACATGGATAGCGCTGGAAGGAACATGCTCAGCGAAATAAGCCAAAAAGAAAAAGAAAAATACCGGATGGTCCTCACTCATAGCAGGAATCAGAAAACTTAAATAAGGGACCAGGAAATGAATATAAGAAAGTGAAAATCAAAAATCAAAAACTATGAACCAAGAGACACTTTTTTGGGGGTGGGGGGCGGGAGGGGAAGGATTGGGGTCA
>NW_023602397.1:0-12843 GCF_014898055.3 Talpa occidentalis
TTTTTTTAAAAAAAGTACTGGATGACCAAGAATACACCCTACCAACTCTCCAGAATGAAGTCATTCTACTCTACCAAGTAAAGACAGATTCAGCGCTTTAACTGTTGGCCAATCTAGACTTTGTTCATTTTCTTTTAAGAAACCTGAAGACATAAACATGTTTCTAAAGTGAAGACCATTCTAGCTTTCTAAGTGGCCAAACCAGTTTATGCCTAAAGGGCATGTCGGTGACTATGTAGAAAGGGAAACGTGCTTACATTTACCCACGTTCCTCCAACCTCCCTCCCCCGGCAGAAGGATGGGCAGGCAGTGCACCTGGAAGTTGCCGACCACCACGAGGCCTGCGGTATTGGTACAGCCTGTGATGAGTGCTGTGGTGTTAAGCCAAGAGTGACGACTCTGCTCCAGGAGCTGCCCGTAGCGTAGAAGGCAGATCAGAGCCACTGGGGAAAGAGGGTATGGGTGCGGTCAAGTGTCTTCTTCCTGCCCGCTCTGCCACAACAGCCTGCCAGCTCCACCCCCCATGCTCTGAGGGGCGGAGGGGAATAGAGAGGTGGTAAACAGTTTCTCCAGACAATGGCCAGCAGGGTGGCTGTGTGGGGGTGAGCATTTGGCCTTCAAGGAAGAAAAGTGGCCCTCTCACCTTAGCTCTTGGTGGGGCAGGTTATGCTGAGCAAGGGCTTCTGGACCTTTCTGGGGAGGTGGTGGGGTGGTGGGATGGCAAAGGGGGCTGAGAGCACAACTCACCCATGAAGGCACCTACGTTGCCGATGAGGCTGAAGAGGCAGCTCTCTGGGGATATGTGCCGCACTTGCTGAGAGGACGAGGAGGAGGAGGAGCAAGGACAGAGTGAGAGAGGTAGAAGCCCCAGGAGGTCCCATTCTGGTCAACCTCCTCTCTTGCTTTATCTGCTTACTCCTTAGCAGGCAAGCCACTGATTTATGAGAAGGGCCAGCGTTGCTCACAGTGTTGGCTCGAAGGTGGGTCATCCCACCCTCCAGAGCCGAGCGCATGTGTTGAGTGGTAAGGGAGTGCTCAGGTCTGCTTGGCAGACCCTGAGGCTCCTTGGACTTCATGGTCTGACCTTCCTTGAACCAGAACTCAGGCTGCGCAATCAGAGGGCTGGAGCTGAAATCCAGTGCCTCCAATTACTACCTAGAAGACCTGGACGAATGACATAACTCTGGGGTTTCAGATTCCTTGCCTATAAAATGGTGAAAATAATAGCTGCCTCCACTCTGGGAGGAGAAATGACATGCACGTAAAGTGTGCAGCACAGCGCCGTGCAGACAGTCATTGTTAAGTAGAGTTATTATATGCCCTCGACATAATTATTCTTCCCAGGGTGCGAGGATAGGCCTTTACTGGGGGGCTAGGTTTGGACTCCCACAGGACCTCGGGTCTCCCCAGTGCGCCCAGTTTCTGCGCCTCACCTGATGAGGGGTACATCATCCAGAGTGCAGCATGTCTTCGGGCCCCCTTGCTCAGTGGGGTCAGGAGAGCAGGACTCGTTGTAGGACCTGGCAGGCAGGATATAGAGTAGACTGGGGGAAAGGGTTCCCCAGGGCCCCTGACCTGTAGCGTCAGGCCTCTCTGAGACTACGCTCCCAAACTTCCCCTGGCAGTGGCTGAAGAGCCCACTTCCCAAGGCCCGGCTGAGGCAGAAGCCCAAGGGGTGAGGGATGGTGGAAGCAGGTAGGTGGGCACAAAGCCATGCCTGGGGAGGGGCAGGCGCTGCCAATGTCAGAGAAGAGCAGTGAGGCCCAGGGTGTCCATCTGGCTTGCAGCAGCCCTGGCCCAAGAGGGAACAGAGATGAAGGGAGCTTTAGAGTGAGGCTGTCTGCAGAGCGCACCATACCAGTTCTCCACGGGGCACACGTGGCGGTTCATCACGGCCATGGCATACCTATGGGAACACAGCTGTCACTCTGCCTGTAGACCCCTCCCAGCCTTCCCCCACTGATTCTTTTTCATGATTCTGATCCCATCAACATCAGTGTTCTGGCTGGCACTCATGTGGGCTGGCTTGGAGGCTTGACACACCAGAACAGCACAGCCCCCAACTAGAGGACCTTTGGAAGTTACCCTGACTAGAAAAAGTATGTGCATTGGGCTACCCTGCTGATGAGCAGTGGTGCTAGCTTGTCCCATGAGGCTGTGTGCCCAGTCACCAGGCCAGGCTTTGGAGACAGCCTCAGTGATCCTGGGTTCCACCCTGGATCCTGCAACAAGACAGGGGACTGTGTGTGCCATCAAGCTCCTGTCGGATCTTGGAATGGGCAGTTTCGATCTGAGCCTGGGCCCATTTTGTACCCTAGTTGTCTTTAACCCTCCCCCTCTTTACTTACACAGTCCATAGGCCAGTGATGGAGAATGCTGACAGGCTGACAGGAAGGAGGATCCAGGCGGTCATGAGGGAGGGAAGCCAGGATGGTGGTGGTGTGGGGAGAGGACAAGAGATGGGTGGGGGAAAGGGGGCGGGTCCGGCTACCTTAAGAAATTTCTCCAAAACCATCAGCTGCCCTGGCCTGGTGGAGAGAGACAGATCAAAGTCCAAGGTCCAGTGACTGACCATAGCGGGGGCGAGAGGTGGGGGGAAGGTGAGGAGGGCTTGGTAGTCAACACAGATTTCGAGCTCCCGCTGGGGTTCCGAGCGCCCAAACTTTGTGCTGAGTCCACGCCGGAACGTAGACACCCCCTCTGACATCCAGCGGGGGCTTCCGCGTTCCACCAGAATACCACGGGAGTGACCAGGGCCATAAATCTGGAGAGGGAACCACTACCCTGGCCTGCGGGACCCGGGCTGGGAGAGGGGCTGGGGTTTGGACAGGCACGCCAAGGAAAGCCAGGGAGCGGGTCCGGTCCCCCGGTGCAGCCGCAGGCAAGCGCCTGACCACCCGCTCCCAGGGAAAGTGGCGGGGTCACGCTGGGAGCTCAGCCCGTTCTCTATCCGCGTGCGCGCGGGGACCCCGATTTGGGCTTGCAGCCCATCGCCCGCGAGCCCCCAGGACCGAACTCTCCCTCCAGTCCCCAAAGTGATCTCTGGAGGTCCCGGGAAGGGGGGCCCAGTACGCACCTCTCCGAAGTGCCCCGCCGCCGCCTGGCCCCGCTCAGCCCCCTCGTGGCGCCGTCTCCAGCTGCGGCCCTCGGAGCAGCCCAGAGAGGTTTAAAGGGCCGAGCGGCCCCGCCCCTGGCCCCAGGCCGCGCCGCGCCGCCCGCCGGGACGTGAAGTCCACAAGGCTCGGGTCCCGCGCGCGCGCCCTGCCAGAGACTACAAATCCCGAGCCCCTGCGCCGGCGTCACGGTGGAAATGTGGGCGGCACCTCAATTTCGGGGGGGGGGGACCTGAGCGCCGGGGGTTTGTGGCCAGGAACCCGAGCTGAAGCTGACACTGGAAATGCCAAAAGGATGGTCCGGTCAGCCCTGTTCCTGCGGTGGAAGCTTCGGGAGGCGGGAAGCTCTGGGGGCTACACAGCCTTTCAACCCCATGTGATTGTCATGGTGCACTAGGCTGGAGGAGCCTCCTTTCGCCGCTGGGCACTTTTAGCAGCCGAGATCCCTGGACAGTGATGCTTAGGTGAACCTCCTTCAGTGTGGTGGCCTGTGCCTGCCCCAGGTGAAGGCGAGGCGGATCCCGCGGGAAGCGAGCATAAATCCTGACTGTTGCTTTTAAGAAATTCAAGCGCCCAGGATTTGGCTTATGCTATTCATCAGATACCTTTTATTTTCAAGGGTACAAGTACACAGAGTACTGTCCAGAAGTCAGTGTCCATTTCCCGACTGCTGTACACTTGAATGCTGCAAAGACCCATGGACAGATATTCCAAGCGCGCACACACACGCGTGTATACACACACACACACAACCCAGTGTGGGTGAGCAAGAGATAAGGCAGCAGACTGGGACAAGGAATCAGGATAGTTTGGGAATAAATTACCCCAACTCAGTCAAAATTTAAGGCCCAGAGCATTACTAGCCATTCTTTTCCTGATTAAAAGGGTGGGGATACTCCTTTTACATACCAGAAGTGTGCCTGGCACTTTAAAAGGCAGCCCAGCATGTGCTGGTGGGCTTGTGAGAGACAACATTTGGGACTATATCCTGTTGAGCAGGGTTTGAGTTCCTGTCCAACCAATATCATGACATCTAAGGCTACTACTTAGTTTCGAAACTGGCTGTTTTAACATAAAGTGGGGGAGGGGATAAGATTGCCACTCCAGAGTGGTAACAAGGAGGCAGATTTGGACTTAATATGACAATCTGAATAATTCCTAAAATAGAATTACCAGGAGACAGAGCTCCCTATGAAGGAAGAGATCTTTGAGGGTGGTGGGCAGAAAGGAATTACATATCAGAGAAGAACCAGATATCTTTAATAGTCCCATCCAGCTCTAATGCTGTGTAAGTGTAGTTATGCTCCAACCAGGACAGTTCTTAAAATAGGCAGCAAGAGATGAGATTTCAACTGCTGATTCTGTGGTGCTGAGTGGCTTTAGGCCAGGCATTTAATCTTTACTTCCCCTATGTACACAAGTGATTTCACAACTTCTGGCAAAAACAGTGCTGTAAAAATAGTTTGAGTTTATGGTTAAAAAGAACACTGTATTTGAAAAGTATCTTCTCAGAGGATTTTCAAATAATTTGCACACTTCGATTTATTCATCCACATAGCAGAAACATTGGAAATGAGAAAACAGAAACATGTATGGCTTTTTATACACTTAGTATCACAATATAAACAATACAACCAGTCTCTTATTCTGGTGACTGAGAAGGCAGTGGAGCCATTCACTTCAAAGTTTTCACTTCTAATATCACTCCAACTAGTGGGGAAATTGGGTGGGTGTCTAAGGCTTCTTGGTCATCTGTTTCCTCAGGGACAGGGCAGGAATTCATCAAGCGAGCTTAAAATGTTTCAAATAATTGTGAACATTCCATGGTGATACTCCCAAAGAAGGCTCAGAGGTAGCAAAATAATTTGTCCTTATTCCTATCTTTCTATATGCAATGGCTTCATTTGCATTTGTGAACCTGCTGGGGATCCACTACCCCACCTTCCACAGATCCTGCACCAAATGCAGAATGGATACTTTGCTGTGTAGCCAACGTTTCTTCCAGTCCTATGGACTAATCTCTAGTTGGCAGTGCCCTCAGAGTGGACCATGGAGATGGAATGTCCCTTTCAGAGGCTTGTCTACAAAGAGAAGCATTTCTTATTTTCCCTGTTGGTCCTATTGGTTGGCCAGGTTTCACAGACTCCTGCTCTCATTCAGCACAGGTTTTACATTCTTCTTTTCACTTCTTGAATTATATTCTTCAAAGACTTCCATGCGTGCCAGTTGGCTGCAACTCAAGCTTTAGTATTTACTCTTGCATAGCTCAAAGCCCCTGCAAACCTCAGCATCCTTCTATATTTAACATCACCCATCATGGAGCTGGAAATACAAAACCTTAAATCCCAAGCCTTATCCTCAGTAAGTGAAGAACGCTTTATTTTAGGTGGGCATCAGATATGCCTATCAGGGTACCAGACATTTTCAAACAGTCATGATCATGTCTGGTTAAGTGAGTGTTGATTCTGAAGTAGCTGCTGGAAAGCTCCAGCAAGTCCAACACTGTTGCCACTGCACCAAACAGCATGGGACAAGTCTTCTTTGGGACATCTCTAGAGCCTGTGGGAAATGCTCTGGACATGCTCCTTGAAGGCAAAGCACCATTATTTGAAAGCAACTTTAAGATGTCTGGAGGCAAGTCTGGTGAATACAATGATAGTACCATCTTGGACTCCAGATGAGGGGTAGCAAAAAGCAATGAGCCTGAGCACTGACTGTCAAATGGCTGAAGGTAATCACCAGGGAAGCATTTTAGGCACACCTGGTCTCACCACTAGTAGGCCTACATTAAAGGACAACCTTTCATTTAAGTACCAGACTTAGTGCTTTACATAATCATATTGTATAAATTAGCTAAAAATTAGAATGCTTTCTTGGGTGAAAGATACCTTATACGCACTTGCTAAGCAAAGTGCCCTAAGGAGGAGTTTACAAGCAAGGAGTTCCCATCAGTCTCTTACCTGAGTGTGAGGATTATATAACAAACACATACAAGGACACAATAAGTACAGATGTCTTCCCTCTCACAAAACAGGAATGAGGCTAAGATTTCAGGTGCTGTGCCCTGATCTCCTCTCCTGATCCTTTCTAAATTCTGTAATAAATACAGGAAAAAGGCCAGCCAGCTGTGAGAAGTCAGACCCAAGAAGTATTTCCAGATTAGCAAAACTAAGAGTTCCAGTAAAATCCTATGTTCAAGTTAGAAGATCAGTTGAAGAGCTGGAAGACTAAAATGACTGGTCCTCTGATTGGGAATGGAGTATGGCACCGCCTCCTTGACCCAGGAGGCTCAGCAGGGTAGTTAACATTGTGAGTCAAAAGGCACTTCTAGGGCAGCTGAATACGTAGAGGGCAGATTTTCTGCTTTGAAAGTAGAACTAAGCCGAGGACTGGCAAGTTAAAGACATTTAGCCCCAGGCCAGCCTTGTGGGTCAGGAGCACTCTGGTCCCTGGCTGCTTTCACAATCAGGCCCTTATCTACCTCACTCCTGGCATTCTTGTGGCACTGCAAGTTATGGCTTGCTGCATTTTCATGATGTGGTTTAAGTAGCTTACTTGCTCCATTTCTAGGATGGTAGATTTTTCAGGGGTGTAGGGCACAATAAAGCTACTGAGATGGTTCAATCAGACTGATCTTGAGACCTTGGGATGGAGAAACTGCTAGGGCAGGGGACTTTGGTTTCAAGAAGTTACAGTGCTCACAGGATCACTTAAATCCCATAGATACAAGTCCTTGTGGTTAGGCCCATTTGCTGGAAAAGTGAAGTGGTTTGGAATTTCAGGAAGTCACGTGGACTTTTCACATGGACTTAGCCCAATCCTGCATTAGGACATTCATTTAGGTAAAAGCAAAGATCTTGCTTGAGATCTTTAGTTGAAGGATCTGTTTTACATACTCTTGGGAGGCAGGAAAGGAGAAAGCATGGGGCATGGGAGGAGCAAATGAGAGAGGCTAATTTCATCACTTCCTTTAGGGTGTTGTTCAAACTTTTTTTTTTTTGCAACTAGGGCTCCAAATAGGCAATTATTGCTAACAGAATTTCCTTTTGTATGTACATTTGAGATAAATCACATTTGGAGCACTAGTTTCAATCTTATTTTGATAATTCCCCATTAGCCTGAGCAGAGGCTGGTCTGTTCACATCTAGGGATAAAGTCAAAAGCTAGAATTCTGAGCCCTAACAATGGCAGGTTTAGCTGCAAGAAATTCTTACAGTTTAGTTTCATGATCTTCCTAGGTCTCCTTAGTGCAAAGCATGAGAGAAACTTGCAGAAACTATAGAAGGGGAGGGAGATACAAGCTTGGAAGTAGGCCTCAAAAATGAAGATCTCTTAAAAAAAAAAAAAAATGAAGAATTCCCACTTTATTGGTACCAGAATTACTGGGAGAATTTGTGAGAAAGGTATACTGCCAGAAGCTCCCACCGCCAAAGTCCTGAGCAGATGGAGGTGCAGTCATATTAGGAGGTAAGAGAGTAGTATAGAATGGATAGATTCTGAAACAGAAAAATGAGGGAAAGAAAAGTACACAGAAACAGCTGTGAAAAAGATCTAGGAAAACATGGATGGAAGTGAGAAGCAAGAAAGGAAGTAGAAATGTAAAAAAAAAAATATGCCCGGTGTCCCATGGCATAAGACGTCAGTGAAAAACCAGCAAGTTGGCATAGGCTTTGTATATGTTGGCTTTCTCTGGAGTTTCTGCTTCCAGAACCCCAAAGTGCCAAACAAAATTCTCAAAAAATTCCAGGTTATTAGGCTGGTCAAATGGGCCAACATACAAGACTAGGTACACAGGAGGTGGCCAGGCATAGTCCCTGCAACACCTATTTTCTGTGGATGTGGCAGCTTGCAGGGAGGGTCTCAAGATCAATCCAAATTGGCCCTGGCACCCCCAAACTAGAGGTTGAGCTCTCTGGGCAGTGAATTCAGCCTGGAGAGAATGCCTTCAGTCTGGTCAGTGTCTGCGCTGGCGTTTTGCAATCTCCTCTCGGATGCGCAACTTGAGGGCTTCTCGCATGGGTGGATCCAGAGGTGTGTGTGCAGATACCTCCTCACTCACCCTTCCTGGATCATCATCCTATGTGGAGGAAGAGTCAGGAAGCTCAGGGACTAGCCTCTTCTGCAAAGGTGACCTGCCATATCCCTAAACAATAGTCTCACAGAAATCTATTTGACTCACAGCTTCTTGCCAGTGCCTGTCATTTCCCAGGTGTCCCCTGTAACAGTGATTTTCAACTGGGGGCCACATGCCCTTCCTGTTGCCCACTGAGAATCACTGTGACAGGTATGAGTTATGCTCAAAAATGTTACCCAGTAGTCTATGCTCCCATGTGGAACAGACACTTCCCACTGGCCCTGAGGAAAACGGTGGCTCAGGGTGTGGCAGAAATTTCTACCATGGCCCAGGACCTTCAGGCTGCAGCTATTTCTATGAGGCATACCTGATACACGATAACTGATGTGACCTCTCCGCTGTCTGTCTCATATTCTAAGCAGAAGAGCTGATGGCCAGAAGGCTCTGGCTCGGAGCCGCCACTACAGCTGCTTTCACCGGACTCCTCACAGTCTGGGTTGCTTGGGTGGGTAGAGCCATCTGGAAAGATGAACCAGAGTGAGAGGGAAGAGAAGGCTGCTGGAACTTCTGCCCAGAGATAACACAGGAAAACATACTGTGAAGAAAGCCCCAATCTTATTGATCCTGTGTGTGTGTTTATGTGTTAAGTGTGCTAATTACCCCTGTGTCCCTGTTCCAAGGCTAGCACAGTACCAGCACATAGTAAGTACACAATGCACATTTTTCCAGTGTTGGAAGGTTGTGGAGAGAAGTACAGAGCTCTGCCTGTGCTCAAATTCAGGTTCTGCAACTTACTAGGTCTATGATCTTGGGCAATTTACTTAATGTCTCTGAACCTGTTTCTTGACTGTGCAACAGAAAAGGTAAGAGTTCCTACCTTATGGGGTTTTATGAAAAATAAACGAATTAATATGCATAAAAACTAAAAGCACTTTAACGTCCAACCTATTTAGCATCCTGTATTAACTACTGTGATCTCCAGGTTGCAGAAAAGCTGGAGGAAAAAGGTCATCTAATGGGTTAGGGCTTCATTCCACAACTATGTCCTGGGTGCCTATTGCTGTACCAGACTTTCTCTCTGTCTGATGGTGAGAATATGGAAAATATAGTATGGTTGAGCACACCAACAAACAACTCGTGCTGGCCCTCAGGTATGTCCTGTAACAGCGATGCTTAACTAGAGGGCATGAGCCCTCCCTTTCGTGCGGGAGAATCACTGAGCGGAAGCTGGGGAACGCTGAGATGGAGGTTCCACGAAAGGATGAGATGAATTGAGTCTTGGGACTTATAATGAGGTTCTCTCCATACAGAGGGATTACGCTGAGGCAGAAGGCCGAGGGCCGGAAGAGCGCGCAGGCCTGAGGAGGCTGGCGGGGCGGGAGGCCTCACCTCGGTGTCGCGGTAGGTACACCTGCAGGTCGGGCTTGCGGGGCCGCGTCGGCGCGGGTGTGTGCCGCCTCCTCACTTTCTCCTTAGCCGCTTGCTTCACCTTCTTGTCGTAGTCGTCCCTGCGGGGAGCCGAGCGGGAGTCAGGGACCTCCGGGCTAGACTAGACCCAGGGTGGCGGCGGCGGCGCGGGGCGGGGCGGTACCGGGCGAGCTGGTTCCGTCGGATATGGTGCACGAAGCCGTGGCTCATGTCCAGCCGCCCGCCGGGCTTACAGCAGAGCCCCGGCCCGGAATCCCGTGTCGCTGCCATTGGAAACCTGTAAGGAGACCCGCCGCCGCCTCAGTGGTCCCAACGGCCACCCTCCCGGCCCGAGAGGTCTGTGCTGGCGCTAGCTCGACTTCCGGCCCCGCGTCCTGACGTCATGCACGTAAGGGCGGGCCGGGCGGAGCGTCGCGACGCGCTGGGTCCTGGGGCGGGGCTCCTGACTTACGCTTACCGCTAATACATCAAACCTTCCAGAAAAGCACAAAGCGAATACTCGAAGTCGCGGTCCTCAGTTGTCTCATTTGTAAGTGAGGACACCGAAAGCGCCTACCTCAGAATAAGCTGTGGCGAGGCCGGTGGGCACAACGGAGAGTCCTGGCTGTTCGCTCCGCTGGGGGCGACGGGCCCCCCCAGTCGAACCCAACAGAGCCGCAGCTCTGCGAATGTCCCTGCCTGTCCAGCTGCCCACCGGCTGGATGTCTTAACTGTCTTTGTGGGAGGGCCCAGCCTTTGACAGGCCTGGACTCGTGCTGAAACACCGGGCAAGCTAGAAATTAGGCAGTTTTAGGGAGGGTGCAGGAGGGGACCTCTGAAGAATTTAGGGAGGCTTCAGAGATAAGGACAACCAAGGGAAAGTAACCCATTCCACTAGAAAAAACAAACATCTCAGGACCAAGGACAACATTGTTAACGCTGGTCCTGGTTTCCTTCAGGTGGTAAAGGGAGGCAGAGATTGGAGAAATGGAGAGTGGTTTAATTTATGGACAACTTAGAAGGGCAGCTGTTTAACTTCAATGCGGGGATGTCCATCCAGAGGACTGGGCCATAAAGATAAAGATGTAACAAATGGGGAAAGAGAAAGCTGTTAGATAAGGAATGTGAAGATCCCCCACTCAGTAGCAAATTAAATGAGACGGCCGAGAACTAACCAATTGCAGAGAGACTGGTGGAGCTTTAGAATAATGAGGGAAAGAAGGTATATATTCCCTGAGACATGACTCCACTTTGGCTTCCTTGCCCCTCCCAGGCCTGGTTCCCTGGCCTGGGAGTCCCACTTTATTTCTGTTCTTTTTCTCCTCAGTAAACTTTTTCTTTCTCTAAACAAACCTGCCTCTTCTTGCTTGCTTGCCTGAGCGTCTGTGAAGTTCCTGCTGCGGCTTCGTGAGACACCAACCCGTGGGGGTCTAGTGGCAGGGACTCAGCGCTGCCCTGCAGCCTGGGATCGTTCCTGGCTGGGAGACTAGGCCTGACAATTCTGGTATCAGTGCCATTTTCGGGTCCTCTTGTTAAAAAAGCAAAAATAGTTATCTAGTTATCAGCGATTAGAATAGGGACAAACTGGTTCACCTTACAATGGAATATCAATGAGCAATGAAAAAGAATGAACTTGATATACTCGAAGGCGACTAGGACAATACTCAGATACTTCGATTGAAAGAAAAAAGGGACATGCTATGTATTTCCCTTTATATAAAACTAGAAAATGCGAACTAATCTGAAGTGATAGAAAGTCTATCAATGATGCAGGTAGGATGACACTTTTGGGGCTGGTGGATACGTTTATTATCTGATCGTGGTGATGTTTTCCGGGTGTATCCATCAATTCATACGAATTTAGTAAATTGCACATTTTAAAACAGCAGTTTATTGTTTGTTAATTATACAATACTTTAGAACTATAAAGCCAACGCAATGGAGTCAGGGTTGTAGAAGGGTCTTGGAAAGCACAGGTCCAAGTCTTGTGCTTTAGCAGCTTCCTGAAAAGTTCTCCCTTGCCCAACGTTTGCATTTTCCTGTATTACCAAGAACACCCTCTAAAAGTGGGATTGAACCTCCAAGTTGCTGCATGAAGGGGATGAATGGGGGTTTCGCCTAGTTCTGTGCAGTGGCTTCAGTTTCCAAGGTAGGGAGAATGGGCAGACGATCTCCAAATTTGGTTTCGAGGGTAAAAAGTACCCCCGATAGCTTCTTTTATGCAGAAACTCACTAGTCAGCAAAAGGATCCTGCCTGTTTAAAACCGGAAATTGTGGGTAAGGAGGCAGTAAACTCGCAAATCGTTCTCTGTGCACAGGCTATAGCAAAGAAACCAAGAAGGCGGCAGTAGCTCGCAAAAGTTTCCTCCACGTAGTTTGTCCCCGTCGGCGACCGGTAGAGAGCCTTAGCCGCCGTTACAGCCCCGATCCTGATTGGCTGCGGGCCGCGCGCTTGAGCGTGGCCGGCGCCTGCGCAGGGCTGCTCGGCCGGTAGTGGCGATGTCTGGCCGGTCCAAGCGGGAGTCTCGTGGTTCTGCCCGCGGGAAGCGCGAGTCCGAGTCGCGGGGCAGCTCGGGTCGCGTCAAGCGGGAGCGAGATCGGGAACGGGAGGCAGAGGCGCCGAGTTCCCGGAGCAGCCCGGTGCGCGTGAAGCGGGAGGTCGAACCGGCCAGCGCGCGCGATGCCCCGCCGCTTGTCCTCCCCTCGGTGCGGGTGAAGCGGGAGCGCGAGGCAGACGAGGACTCTGAGCCTGAGCGGGAGGTGCGAGGTGCGCGGGGCCAGGACGGGCCGGGCGCTGGCTCCACTCTCGTCTTCTTTCTTTCCAGCAGTCCCACCCCCGTGAAGAAACTCACTCCACCGTCCAAGTCCGCTTTCCGACTCGACTGCATTTTAATGAGCATAGTCCTAGTTGTAATAGTAACAATAGTTATAATTTGTGTTTTAAGCAACAATAGTAACAGCAGCAGCTTGTTTTTATCGAATGCCTGAAGCGGGCCAGGCACTGTGCTATTTAGAGGGGTTACTCCCAGCAGTTATCACAAAACCTCTGGGTCGTGAGTTCCTCCCTAATTTTGGGGATCAGAACTTTCAAAGTTGAGAGGCTGAACGCTGGGTTCCTGCACCGTACACCCGTTATTCTGGGTTGTAGCAGTCGGTCTAGTCTGTCTGAGACTGAGTCATTGCGCTTTGGGAAAGCAGGTTTCGTCTGTCTCGCACCGTAAATTAGTGGAAGTTATCCTGAACTCACGA
>NW_023602400.1:0-12837 GCF_014898055.3 Talpa occidentalis
TTTCCACTTCTCACCTTGATGTTTAGACACTCCCCTGACCTTTGTTTTAGTGGATTTGAACTCAATCTCCCTCCCTTATTGATATAGTCTTGAAAAAAATCTTCCTTGCCTATTTAATGTTTTGGCAGTTTGTCACATGTTATTTCTACCTCATCAGATAGACCAATTCTTTGTTAGTAGGCCGCTAGGAAATGCACTCTTTCTTCTAAGTAGCCATAATTTGTATAAAAATATTTATTGTTACAAAAGAAAAAGGTGATCAACATCTGGAGGTTAGTGACATTATTTGCATGCAACTATTTAGTTAGTAATTGTCCATGTGCCATAATAATGAGATTTGATTGTTACCATACTTTGGTCTTTCAATACGTGATACTATTTTCAGTTCCTTGCATTTCCTGCTTTTCTTTTTCTTCAGCTGACTTAGTCATCCTTCTAGCTTTGTTCATGAAGAAAAATATCTGAGGCTCATGGATCTATTTAGAATGACTTAAGAAGGAAATGTATTAAGATACCCACATTTTCTCTTTTGAGAAGATTGGTTAGGGAGGCAAATATGTTGAAAATGTGATAAGAAGTAAATATGCTGAGGTACTATGACTGTAATTTTGCTGAATCAGAATTTTGCTGTGTTAATAATATTTTTTTTTATTAAGTAAATGTTCTGTGGTAGTCACCATAGTGTAACTTGGACTTATGGATAGAATTTCAGCAGTCAAAAAATGCAAGACTTGAAAAATAATATAGACAGCTTCAGATACTATAGTCCAATTATATATGGGGAACAAAAGAAACTAATTAATTAGATGCAAGAGTTGAAGACATGGTGTTATGAAAGTATTTGCAAGGACTAAATTATTAAAATAATTATTAAAATTGAAGATGGAAAAATCAGGGAATTAACTGAACAGATTATTAAAGATGAAGATGAACAAACCAAGAAATTATAAAAGCATTAATAAGGGCCATTAAAATGAGATCTAAAATGACCACCCCTATGCAATAAAGAATGCAAAGAAACATGGAAAAACTAAAACACTAAAAAGCAAAACTACAATTAACACTCAAGTATCAGCAGATTAACTTTGGATAACGACTACAGGGCCCAGGGATTGGTGAAATTTTATAGCAGAGCTCAGCAACTGGAAAATGTGTAATTAGCATTTATTGCTGCTCTGTTGTGCTGAGGTAGGGTGGATGGAGTGACCTTTAGACTAAGAGAGAGAGAGTTGCTTCCTTGGCTATACCTCCTCTAGTCTATTATTTATAGTTAGGTATCTAATTTTAAAGTAAGATGTCTTCTGTTGTTTCTTTCTTCTATTCTTATTCCTTCTTTTTAAATTAGATTGGACATTTTGTGTTGTGTTGAGTATTGCTTCATTTTTTAAAGATTTGTTTTTTATTTACTTATGCATACAAGAATTGTAGTACAGGCCAGAGGTGAGGGGTGGGGATAAGAGGATTCACCACAGACAGAGAGGGCAGCAGAATAGGCGGAGCTATTGAAATAGACTGTTGAGGTCCGCTGTGCAATGTGTTTGATCCCTGGCTGGGAATCAAACTCATGCTGCAGTGGCTGATGATAGCTTGATAGTGCTGAGATTTTAACCCTCCACCATCAGGAGTGCCTGAGTCTTGCTTCATTTTTAAATCCTCTTTCTTCCCAGTGACAGGAACAAAAGTCTCTGAGTGACTCACACATTCTAATTGTGTCATGTGTTCACTCTTGTTCAAAGGTATAGACTGTGATGAATTTTTTTTTATTTTATTTCAACAAAGCCATTTAGTATTTACCCCCCAAAAACGGGGGAATCCTTACAAAAGAAAAGGAGATATACTGTCAGAAACAAGTTTTCTTGTACAACTAGAAATTAAAGAGTCACAACAAACATCTTAGAAATACAGAGGGTCATAATAGATTACTATGAAAATTTGTATGCAGATAAACTGAACAAATTAAATGAAATGAACACATTCTTAGATATACACAAAGTTCTGAAATGGGATCAGGAAGGAAGAGATAAACTGAACAGTCTGATTACAAGCAAGAAAATCAAACAATAATCAAAAGTCACCCTAAAGTAAAAAATCAAGGATCAGATTGTTTCACTATTGACTTCTACCAAACCTACTAAAATGAGCTAATACCTGTTTTTTTTTCAAACTCTTCCAAAATATTGAGAGAGAATGCTTCAAAACATATTTTATAATGCCAGTATTACCCTGATACCAAAACCAGACAAAGACATCACAAGAAAAGCAAACTATACATTAAATTTCCCTGATGAAATTTAGATAGATGCAAATATCTTAGCAAAATCTTAGCAAAAGAGGGGCCTCCCTGGTAGCGCAGCGGTTGAGCGCTGGGTTGCGAAGCTGCCTGCAGCCTCTGCAGCACCAGTTCAATCCCTGGCTGCTCTCCAGCCACTGGAGGAGGGTCCCACATGGCGCGCAGACCTCTCCTGCCGCCCTCAGCAGTGTACCTCAGTCCTTCTGCCTGCTCTGCTCCCTGCTCTGGCTCTGGTGAATTCTCTCACCCTCCCACGCTTCTGACTGTACCCAGTGCTTGTATAAATAAATAAACAAATAAATCTTTAAAAAAAAAAATCTTAGCAAAAGAGATTCAATAATGCATTATAAGGATCACACAGCATGACAAGTAGCTTTCCTTTCAGGAACTCAAGGATGTTTCAACATCTGAGTGTTCATCAGTATAATTCATATCAAGAGAAGGAAAAAAAAATCATATGATCATATTAATAAGATGCCACCTCATTCCTGTGAAAATTGTCCACATCAAGTCCAGAAACAACAAGTGCTGGTGAGGATGTAGAGAAAAAGGAACCTCATCCACTGTTGGTACAGATGTGGACTAATTGAGCCCCTGTAGAAAATAGTATAGAGGTTTCTCAAACTATGAAAAATGGATCTCAATATTATCCAGCAATCCTACTCCTAGGTGTCTACCTAAAGAATGCAAAATATACTAATTTGGAGGGATACATGAATTCCTATGTTCATTTCAGTATTATTTAAAATAACCAATCTACTGAAACAATCTAAGTGTCCAAGGACAAGTGAATGGATAAAGAATAAATCACATACAGCAAACAACACACACACACAACTATAAAGAAAAAAAATGCCATTTGTGACAACATGGAAATAATTGGAAGGCATAGTGCTAAGTGAGATAAGTCAGCAGGAAAAAGACAAATGCTGATGGTTTCACTTATATGTAGAATATAGAAAAAAACAAACAAAGGGTCAGAAGAAGACTAAACTTTTGGCTGGCCAACGATATAATGCATTTTTTAGGGGAAGGATAAGGGGAGGGGGAGTGTGGGTGAAAAGAAGGGGGGCAAGGGAATATGCTGATGGACTCTGGGTGCTTTGGAAGTGGGAGAATTATGGTGACTACAAAAGTAAGGAAATATATATATTTTTCAACAATCCTACATATCTTCACCATATCTGTTGAATTTTAATATGGAGAAGATGAAATGGAGTGTGATTTCTCAGCTTCAGAGGTGAAGGGACAGTTGTAAAATTAATGGTTAAAATGTAGAAAACATATTAATAACAAATGGTAGATAATAAAAATTATAGTTTAGCCACACTCTTCTATAGTGGAAGTAAAATAAATATAAGAAGTCCAGAAATGTGGGCTGGTTACATAAAATCGCCACTAATAAATACATTCATTCTACAATGGTGAATATTGTGTAGTTTTTAAATTTCATGGAAAACTTTTTCAAGTATTTAAGTGACTGTTATAATAGAGTATAGGTATATAAGAATACTGAAAGTCATTAATAAAATTAATAAATAAAACTTAATAAACTTCTGAGTCTTATGCATAAATCTTGACAAGCATTAGACAACATGATAATTCTGAAATTCTGCCAGATGTCAATGATAATAACTACTTGACAGTGATAAGTAGAATATAAAAGGGTGGTTTTTTGATTTCTTCTCTTCAGATTTATTGTTTGTGTATAGGAGGCTACTGACTTTTGCGGTTGATTTTGTTATCCTGCCACTTTACTGATTTGATTGATGAGTTGATTAGTTTTTCTGTGGAGATTTTGGGGTTCTCTATGTATATTATCATATCATCTGCAATAGTGATAGTTTGACTTCTTCTTTTCCTATTTGGATTCCTTGGATGTCTTTCTCTTGTCTTAATTGCTCTGGCTAGGACTTCCAGTATTATATTGAAAAGCAGTGGTGAGAGTGGACATCCTTGTCTTGTTCCAGATCTTAATGGAATTGCTTTCAGCTTTTCACCATTGAGAATGATACTGGCTGTTGGCTTGTCATAGATGGCCTTTATGATGTTGAGGTATGTTCTTGTATCCCAAGAATTTCAAGGGCTTTTATCAGAATGGGTGTTGCACTTTGTCGAAAGCTTTCTCAGCATCTATTGATATTTTCATATGGTTTTTATATTTCTTTTTGTTGATGTGTTGGATAACGTTGATTGATTTTCGGATGTTAAACCATCCTTGTGCCCCTGGAATGAATCCAACTTGGTCGTGGTGAATTATCTTATGGATACATTTGTTGGATTCTGATAGCTAAAATTTTATTGAGGATTTTTGCATCAGTGTTCATTAGGGAGATTGGCCTATAGTTTTCCTTTTTTGTTTGTCCTTATTCGGTTTTGGTATTAGTGTAATATTGGGCTTCATAGAACGTGTTTGGTATTGTCCCTTCCTTCTCAATTTTTTGGAAGAGTTTGTGAAGGATAGGCACTAATTCGTCTCTGAATGTTTGGTAGAATTCATTTGTAAATCCATCAGGTCCTGGGCTTTTGTTTTTGGGGAGGTTTTTATTACCATTTCATTTCGCTGCTTGTAATTGGTCTGTTTAGGTGTTCTATTTCTTCTTTATCTAGCTTTGGGTGATTGTAGAGTTGTAGGAATTTGTCGATCTCCTCTAGATTGTTGAACTTGTTTCCCATATAACTGTTCATAGTAGTTACTGATTATTCTTTTGATTTCTGCTGTGTCCGTTGTGATTTCTCCTCTTTCATTTATGATTCTGTGTATTTTGTGCTTTCTCCTTTTTTTCCTTTGTGAGCCTGGCTAGGGGTTTGTCTATTTTATTTATTTTTCAAAGAACCAGCTCTTGGTTTCATTGATCTTTTGATTGTTTTTTTAGTTTCAATTTCATTTATTTCTGCTTTGGTTTTTATATTTCTTTTCTTCTACTGGTTCTGGGGTTTTTTTGTTGTTCTTTTTCTAGATCTTTGAGCTTCGAGATTAGGTTGTTTCTTTGAGTTCTTTCTTGTTTTTTGATGTGAGCTTCTATTGCTATATATTTTCCTCTTTATTACTGCTTTTGCTGCATCCCATACATTTAGGATATTGTGTCCTCCTTGTCATTCAATTCAAAGAATTTTTTAATTTCTTCTTTGATCTCCTCGTTAATCCAGTGGTCTTCCAGTAGTGTGGCTTTTAATCTCCATGAGGTAGGATAATTCCTTGCCTTCTTTTTATGATTTATTTCTAGTTTGATGCCTTCGTGGTCAGAAAAGATGGTTGGTATGATTTCATCTTGGTGTATCTGTTGATGTTTGTCTTGTGCCCCAGTATGTGATCGATCCTGGAGAATGATCCGTGTGCGCTTGAGAAAAATGTGTACTCCGTTTTTTTTTGGGTTTAGTGTTCTATAGATGTCTGTTAAGCCCAAATGCTCTAGGTCCTTATTTAGAGCTTTAGTTTCTTTACTTATTTTTTGTCTTGTTGATCTATCCATTGTTGATAGTGGTGTGTTTGAAGTCTCCCACTACATATGTGTTTCTCTGATGTCTGTTTTCAGAGAGGACACACAGTTGTCTGATATATTTTGGTGCTCTTTCGTTTGGTGAGTATATGTTAATGAGTGTTATTTCTTCTTGAAGTATTGTCCCCTTGATCATAATGTAGTGACCATTGGGGTCTCTTTTTATTTTGTTGAGTTTGAAGTCTGTTTTATCTGATATAAGTATAGCTGTTCCTGCTTTCTTTTTTTGGCCCATTTGCTTGTAGGATGTTTTCCATCCTTTGACTTTGAGCCTATTTTTATTTTTGTAGCTAAATGTGTTTCCTGGAGACAGCAAAAGGTTGGGTTTTGTTTCTTAATCCAGGCTGCAACTCTGTGTCTTTTTATTGAAGAGTTTAGTCCATTTACATTTAGAGTTAATATTGATATGTTAGCATCTGTATTTGCCATTATGTTTGTCTTTCCTTGATTTTATTTATTTATTCTTTTAATAACTTTTTTTTTTTTTTTGGTCTTCTTTCGTTGTTCGTCCCTCTGAGGTTCTGGCTTTAGGATTCCTTGTAGTATTTTTTGGAGTGGGGTTTAGTCGCAATGAAATTCCGGAGTTTCTCTTTGTCTGGGAAGGTCCATATTCTTTCTTCATGGAGGAAAGAGAGCTTTGCGGGATAGAGTATTCTTGGTTGGCATCTGTTTTCTAGTCTGTTGACTATGTCCCTCCACTCTCTCCTTGCCCGTAGTGTTTCTTCAGAGAAGTCTGATGTCAGCCTGATTGTTTTCCTTTGAATGTTATCTGTTTCTCCCTCTTGTCAGCTTCATTATTTTTTCCTTGTCCTGGATTCTTGGGAGCTTTACTATTATGTGTCTTGCTGTGTTTTTCCTTTCGTCGTGGAAGTTTGGTGTTCTTCTTGCTTCTTGTATATCAATTTTCAGCTCCTTCTTCTCATTTGGGAAGTTCTCTTCAATTATATCCATGAATATTTTCTCTGTTCCTACATCTCTCTCCTCTCCTTCTGGAATTCCTATAACTCTTATATTTTCCTTTCCTCATGGAGTCAGATAGTTCCCGAAGTCTTTCTTCATTCTTTTTCCTTCGTACTTCTCTTTCCTTTTCTGTTTTGGTTCTTTTTATTTCTGTGTCTTCAAGATTACTTATTCGTTCTTCCATTTCATCTATTCTGCTTTCATTGCTTTTCCCAGAGTTCTTTAGTTCCTCCATTAATTCTTGATCTCCTGCATTTTCTTACTTCCCTCTTTAGGGACTCAATTTCCTTCTTCTGATCTATCACTTTTTTAATCATGGCAATTTTAAATTCTCTTTCTGGAAGGCTCAGAAGTTCTTCCAAGTTGCTGTCGTTGCAATCTGGGAGTGGTTTTCTTTTTTGTGGTGTGCTTCTTTCCTGAGGAGTTTTTAGGTTGCGTGTGGTTCTTCTACTCCCTACTGTCTGTTTTCTAATTTGTCGTATGCATTGGGACACTGTGTTTGCTCGGACTGACTGACATCTGGGTGAACTTCTCCGCTCCCCTCTGGCTCTTCCAGGAGCCATCTCTGTCTTCTGGGGAGCTTTCTGCTGGTTTTAGGCAGTTTTTACTGAAGAAATGTCCCTGTTCTCAAATGGCGAAGCAGGATGCAGTCCCTGCGCCTCCGGTTTCAGGCACACTCTTCTGCGCACCCGGTCTGCCCCGGACGTGGGTGCCTGCTCCCTCTGTGGGCTCAGACTGCTGGTCGGAAGGGGCCTGGCGTGGAATAACTTCCCAGCTGGCCACTGGGTCCTCCAGAAACCTTCTGCCCTTTTCAAGCAGTCTTAAGAAATGTCCTGTTTTATAGGGTGTTAGTGACTTTTTTTTCCTGGTCGCTAGGTGGCGCAGAGATCTCTCCTATTGTCCTTGGGGGGCTGTTTTTCGCCTCCCCCCACCCCGTGGGACAGAGAACAGAGCGGGGAATGGTAGGGTACACCTCAACAGCTTTGGGGTGCTGTGTCTGCCTTGTGCCCCGTCGTGGAGAAACCGCCCCGAATTTTGGTGCCCAGGGTCTCAGTTCAAAGCCCTCAGTTCCAGGACGCGGGCTGTAGCCCAGTTCAGTGGCGCGGGAATGGCGCCTTTTGCACAGCTCCCGTGCCTGGGCGCCTGGTTCCTGCTCACTCAGGGAGGGACCTTCACCTCAGTGAGGACCTCCGCGCGTCTCCCAGCAAGCCTAGGTCGTCTCCCCGCAAGCCTAGGTCGCAGGCGCAGGGACCTGGGCAGCCGCGATCCCGGTCTGCACTTGCTTTTCAAGCGCGAGCGCGCTGCGTTTCCGCATCAGCTTACCGGCAGCCCGGGCTGTGTGCGCGTCTCCCGGGTCTTTGTTCTTCTCTAATGGCGCCGGAGCCGTTCGCTCACCGCCGCGGCGGATCCTGCAGGGTTCGCCTCAGCTCCCGTTCACGGGGTTGGTGGCTGCAATAGTTCCTTTCCACGCACAGTCCCGCTTGCTGCGTCGTTTGTTCTTGTGGGCCGTTTGGTTTGTTGTTTCCTCCTCTCTGCCGGTCGGAGAGTGCCGCCTCTGTGGGCGGGGGAGGGGAGCAGGGTTTGCGCTTCCCTCCCTTCTGGTCCTCTTTTATGGCCACTTTCTTCTTCGGGCAGTTCGCTGGCGTCACCCGTTTATTCTTCTGTGTCCCAGTTCTCACTGGGACCTGCCGCTTTTCCTCCCTATTCACTTTTTAATGGGAGATCTTACTCTCAGCGTCTCCTCGCCGCCATGTTTGCTCCGCCCCTTTCCCACCTTGAAATTTTATGGACAGCAGAGAATACAATTTATAGAAAGTGTGATACATCAGCTGGCACCAGTGCTCATATAACAATATTCAATTGATTCAACCACAGAGTAACTTGTAGATTGAGAACTGTATCTGGATTCAGAAGATTCTGACTGTGAGTATTGAATCTACCACTTATATTTACATGATTTGAATATTTAAACTATGAGTCTCCATTTCCTGATTTACAAATAATTCAAGGTTAAATTGATAAAAACCTAATGATAATAATGAATATGAAATCATTTTGTAATTATAAGTCTTGTGCAAATACTTGGGAGAGAGTTAATAAAGCTTAACAGTTCCTGAATTTGTACTTCAAACTAATAATGGATAAAGTTTTCAGCTTATTATACTATGTCAAAGTTCACTTAATATGAAGGGAGAAAATCAGCACCTTCAGACATTATTCGTTCTGCTAATCTCAGTAAGACTGTGCATTTCAAAACCTACTCTCTCAAACCTGTGATTGGGGAAAAAAGGAGTTTCTCAGAAGAAAAAGTATTCTAGTGTCAGAATGCAAGATCACCTTTCACTGTCTGGAAAGATAGAGAAAAGATAAATGGTTCAATGTGCACAGAGATCTTGACCTCATGGGAGAAATAGACCATTCAATGCTCTCTTCCAAAAAGCAACACAGAACTGTTACCCAGCTGCAAAAGTTTGGGCTGCCCTAATGCATTATTTCAATTGTCTTATTCTCTGATGCTTAAAGAAGTCTGACTCCACTTCCTCCACTTCTAGCCTCTTATAGTAGAGAGGAGGAAATTTACTACAGCAATCTGGGGATGTTCTACTTAGAAGTGAAAGCAGAGAGGAGAGGATGGGGAATTGCTTATTTGCATCCAGAAACACATCATGCCAGGTAAACAAAAACATGAAGTTTCATAAACTGGGGAAGAATGATGAAAATTAAAATGTTAAAGAGTATTTTCAAAACATTATTAAGTATTGAAATTAATAAAATCTGAATGAATGTATGAAGAAAGAGAATCCAAAGTGACATTTATTATCAAATTTTCCCCCCATCTTTTAGAAATTATCTTATAACAACAAATACTGAATGGACTGTGGAAATATCAGCATAATAAAAGTTTGCACTATTTGTGATCTAACCCATTAGATTAGAAAATCTCATTTTAAGCTCTCAGTTTTTGTTGTGTTTAAAATGAACACTTGCTTCAGCTGAGCTTTGTTTTTTTTTTTTTAAATTATATCAGTATATGTTTGTACTTTTCACATCTTTGACTTAAAGAAAACATTCCTCACAATATTAAGAGGGCCTATGTTTTTTCTTTAAAAGGGTTGCTTTTTCCAAGTTTACAAAGAAAAAAATCCAAAACCGCACACTCAGACTTTTAAATCAGATATTTCTAAATGAGATAATGAAATACACACATCATTAGTAATCCAAACAACCAAAAGGAAGAGGGAAGGAAGAAAGAAAGGGGGAAAGAGAAGGAAGGAAGGGATGGATGAAAAGAAATGATGACAATTCTAAGAACTTCTCACTAAATTTGATCTATATATTTATAACAATAATCAGTAAATTATATGTGTGTATGTATGCATATATGTATGTGGTGTGTATATATATATATATATATACACATTGCTTAGTGCATCTGTGTGTTGCAATAATATTTTTGCATTTGGAGTCACATGTCTCCGATTGTGATCACCTTATCAAATGATAAATATATAGTCTATTGTATATATATATCTATTGCTCCTGAATTCTAATCTTTGATATTCTACTACTTTATGTTCAAATCAATATTCATTGAGGACCTTTTGATGCTAAAGTGTCACATTAGATACTGGGAAAAAGACAAATAACAATAGCTATCTTAAATATTATGCATCTTAGCTATATACACTAGCTGCAAATGCTCTCACAAATAAAAAATTATTTACCAAGTCACAGAGATTCTGGGTCCTGTTTGTTATGTATTAAACCCTCACTTGATTATTTATTTATTTTATTTTTATAGAGGCATTTTTTTTTATTTTATTTATTTATTTGTTTTGTTTATTTGTTTTATACTGCACTGGGGTACAGTCCAGAAGCGCGGGAGGGTGAGAGAATTCACCAGAGCCAGAGCAGGGAGCAGAGCAGGCAGAAGGACTGAAGTACACTGCTGAGGGGAGCAGCGGGCGGCGGAGAGGTCTGCACGCCATGTGGGACCCTCCTCTGGTGGCCGGGGAGCAGCCGGGTCAAAAAACCGGCGCCGCAGAGGCCACGGGCAGCTTCGCAACCCGGCGCTCAACCGCTGCCCACCGGGGAGGCCCCCTCACTTGATTTATTCCTCATTTCTGGAAGCAAAATTTCATATTGTTAAAATGTGTTATGAAAATCTATTTCTTAAATAGTTAAGAGCTATATTTCTTCCTTTCTGGTATTCTGTGAATACCAAGCACTGTATTCTGCAACAGTGTTAAGAATTTGTGGGTTCTGTAGAAAGAAAACCCATTATTGTGCTTTGATGAAAAGCAAAGGCCCTTAGATGATCTTCTGGATAGACCCTTGAAAGTAGGATCTGGTTTTAAAATTAATTTTCTCCATAAATGAGAAATCTTGAGAGATAGACCTGTTTGATCTAAAAGTCACAATACTAATCCAAAATTCAAATAATAAAGGTAAACAAGATGGCAATCTCCTCCTCAGGTGAATTACACAGAAAGGGAGACTAATAGGGGACGGAGGATGTTAAATTAACTGCAGAAAGTTTACCACTTTCAGTTCATGTTTTTTTCTGGTATATTTAATTAATCTTTTTTTAATTGATGTAACTTAGGTTTACAACATTGTTTTATGACGTACAAAAAACACCTCTATGTCAATCAGTTTTAAAAAAAGGTAATGGGGAAATGCCTAAGACTTTTTAATGGAATGATATGTGTATGCATCCAGAACAGAAAATAAAAAATCAACAGGAAAAGACATTTAAAGGATTTTTGAGCAGTCATTTTAAAACTTATACAGTTTCTTGTTTTGTTTACATTTACTTGCATTTATTTAAATATTATTGTATAGTGATAGCAGGACTGGATTAATCCATTTTTTGACGCCTCTTAAAATAACATTTCTTAGTTTCATTAGGTAACACTGAATAAGTCCTTCACAACAAAATGATGGTTTTACCTCTATCCAGACGTACCCTTCCTCTCCACCTGCCTAAAGAACTACTATTCATTGTTTAATGATTGTGTTTCAGTCCTATTGCAATTGTTTTTTATCTAGTTTGCTATCTATTTTTAAGGTGTACAATACTAACAATGAATAGAAAATTGCTTAGTGCATCTGCTCTGTTGAAATAATATTTTTGCATTTGGAGTCACATGTCTCCCTATTGTGATCACCTTATCAATGAGTAAAAAAGCATTTTACTGCATTATTGTTATTAAACAGAATTCTCTCAAAATTATTTCATGACATGTAATCCCTAAATTTTAGCACTTAGGAGACTTAAAGTTTAAAATTATGCACCTGATTCACTGTTACACACCGTCTCAACAAAACAAAAATATACCTGGTTACACTTTAGATTTTTAATAACTGCTTTTGACTATAAGCAGCTAACATGAATCTATGCTAACAAAGGTCAAGTGCTACTATAATATATGTACGCGTGAAATGACAGGCAAGGTCATTAGTGGAAAAGTCCTGTAATAGGAATCTCTGACCTTGATACATAAAATCTAGAAATGTATAGAAGATATATTAAACTGTCTCACCCTAAATGAATTAAGATGGAAAAGTAATGTTAAATGACTCATTCAAATGAAATTGAGGCAGTTGCTTAAGATCATTTTGAAGACAATGGATAAAAATTGTTGCCAATATATTAATATATGGAAGTATAAGGAGTCTGCTTTTATTGTTTGTTTTCTCTTATTTTTGAAGTTTGCTAAAGGGCACAAAAAGTGTTTTTCCACATTCTATCAATATTTACCCTCTCCCTCCACCTATGTTAATCTCTGCTATTTTCCTGTTATTACGCCTACAGATTTATCACACTTAACATCTCACCAAGCTGAAAACACATAAAGTTGTTTTACAGCCTATAAGCTACTACCTCCATCCAGACTTACCTTCCTCTCCACCTGCCTAAAGATCTACTTTCACTGTTTAATGATTGGGTCTAATATAATGTCTTCCTTTACTACCCTTGGCAATTGTCGTTTTCTTTTTATGTTTCTGGGTATGTAGTAGGTGTACTATAGCACCCATGATTGTAAAATAGATATATTCTTTATATAAGCATGTTTTTTTTTT
>NW_023602401.1:0-12818 GCF_014898055.3 Talpa occidentalis
TTGCCTCTTAAAGCTGTTTTTTTTATGTTTAAAATGGAATAATCATATCAGTCTGATGGAATTTGGGGGAATGTTTATATAAGGTCTCTGAAAAACTATAAAATGCTGTACAAACAGCAAGTTTGGAAGTCAGAGTGGGAGGGGGTATATTCTGTAGGGAACAATAACACAAACAAGCAAGAAAGAGAAAAATGTCTTGATCTGAGATTTCTTATGCAATGAGTAAAGGTGAAGAGTATTAGAAAGTAGTCTTGCCAATATAAAATGGGAAAGATGATTAATAGTTATACTTCATTTTCAAATAAAATACTATTCACATGTCTGTATTCTAATGGAGATGCCAACTTGGGAGCAAGTTTGATGAGGAGTTCCTTAGTTTTCCATAATTGCAGTTGGAACATAATTCTAAATGCCATTACTCATGCTCCAGGCAGAACTCCAGTCAAGTCATTTTCATCAATTAGGTTCTGCACTTTTTCAGAAGTTATCCAGGATAGGGGACTATAAAGTTATGGAATGGTCATTCACATTTTCCAGTTCTTTTCTATTGAGTGACAAGATCATCTATTTGCAAGGCACCCTCAAAAATCTATATGTCATGAGAGCAATGTGTAGATGTGAATAGGATCAGATATTACTGAAGGGATGATGAATAATGTGAACAATGGAAAACTTTCTCTTCTCCTGATTGGAATGAGAGCTCCCCTCAATTTGTGAAGGCTTCTCTGTTATCAGTAAGAGGATAATACTACAGTAAGGGGAGGGGAGTCTGTCGCTATGTGCGGTAAAATAGTTGTCCAGTGCAACTGACAATGACTACAATAAATTAACAGCTGAAACCATGTTCTAGATAGTTCTCTGACCAGAGTTACTTTATTACCAATGGAAACATTTAACAATATTGAAAACATTTTTGGTGGTTATCCAAATATTGGGGATTAACACCACTACTACTATCAGTGGCTAAAGTTAGGATGTTGTTAGATGCCCAAAAAGACCAGCTCCCCAGAACACAGAAGATCCACACCAATGTCATAAGGGCAGGATTGAGAAACCTGTTTCTAGAAGGAGATGTGGACATAGCGGGCCTATGAGGCATGGCTCAGTGAGAAAATGATATGTGGCTAAATGTCTAAATCTGATACACTGTGAGGGCCACAAATCAGTTAAAACCCCTGGCAAGCATACAGTACTCACAACCCTATATGAATGGGGCCCACTCATAAATATAACAACTACTTCATTTGTTTCTAAGTATTTAGTTACAATGTGTCCCAGATAGGGTAGATGGGAGAGGCCATTTCAAAAATTAGGTCCTCTGTGTTTCCTCTATGCAGAGTTCTAAATCTGAGGCCCTATCTCCTGAAAGTCCATGAGTAGAAGTCAGAGACGATGTGGATGAGGGTGGGAAATATTACATACTTATTTTCACTCATCTCTGGCTGAAATAACAGGGCTTAACCCTAATACATATAGTCAACAAGTCACAGCAGTATTAGTATATCCAACATTTTGTCATCAATAGAAATCGCAGGTATTATGTCACATTATATATCAATCTATTATTTATGCTCATCATTTTGAAGTTATAATTATTATTAGATATGCTGCTAGTTCTTATTTTTGTTGTGTTATATAATAGAATATATATTTTCATATCATGGTTTTTTATATTCTGGTAATCCACATGAATATAGATTTCTTTATCCAGAGCATCTTATTTATGATTTCAAAAATATTATTGTAGAAATGCCATCTGTAGCATCAACAAATGTCTAGGAACTAACACTAACAAAGAATGTTGATTGGGAGGCTATGACCCAGAATAAGGCCATTCATAGCTTGTCACCATAGCTATGGGAGCTGATGGTCCTATGGAACACATGTTCAGTGGCCTGACTTAGAAGTTCACTACCTGTCGCCTAGGCAAACCTATTACCAAGGCTCTACATGGAGCTATTTAAACACTGGTTTCCTGATGGCCTCACTTTTCATGGCCTCACTTCATCTATCTGTCTTTGATCTCCTAAGGCCTCCAACCTCCGGATCCCCAAAAGTCTCAATTTACTCTTGTCTTCTACTCCTTCCCTCTCCAGCTACATGGCTTCAAAGAGTTACTTAATATTTATTTAATAGATGAATGAATCAATGACCCATAGCTTCAACTGTGTTCTTGTCCATGCCCTCAATCCCACCGCCTTCTTATCCTTTTAATAAATATGTTCAAACAAAATATACCAGCCCCAGATCTAATAAATGTCATCTCTTCTTCTACCCCAGAGATGTGATTATTCCTCCAAAAATTCAGCATCTCTAACTTAGTTATGCTCGGTGATTCCTTATGTGTCAAGCCAACTCTTTCTTATCCTTACAATCTATCAACGGTCTCAAAGGTTCTTAAATCTCTAACACTTAGCAGAGACTTTAATCCTATTATAGAAAATAAGGGCTCTGAGGTGTGTATGCTTGTGCACACATACATGATATATGACTCCTAAAACTCCTCATATCACTCCATTTTCTAAACGTGTCTGCGTTTTCTAATATCTCCATTCCAATGGCAAAGATGTCCTTTTGAGTAAGGAAATTCACTTCTGTCCAGCCCAACAATTCATAGCTTTTAAGCCACATGTGAAGGAGCTTTTATTTATAAAGGTTCTTAGTATCTAATAAATGGTTGAAGTGGATCAATTCTGTCCAGATATCAGCTACCTCTAAGAATAATTAGATGTTATAGCAAGGTCAATGTCTCTCACACGTGCCATTACAGAAGAAGTACTGCATGACGTGGTAGAGAGTCTGACCAAACCATATTCATTACTTAAAAGAAAGATGAAATCAAGGCCTGATCAGCCCATTAAACAGTGATCTATCAAATACTCTTGTTATAGCAATGATTTAGTAAAAACATTAGCTAATTGACCTAAGAATTTCTCGAACATGAAGATGTTAGGTATGAGCATAGTTCATAAAAAGATTGGAAGTCTTTAAAAACAGGAATAGAACTGGCCAGGACCAATTAATGTTCATTTTAGTGCCATCACTGTGTCATAATTTTACTTCTGTGTTAACATGTCAGTCCTAAATGTGTGAAAACATGCCGACTATCCCGACAAATCCCAGGACCTGTTGGAAGATGTTTTACATACAAAAGAAAACAGCTCAAATACATCAGGCTATTTTAGTTATAAAAACAATGGCACAAAAAGAAAAATAAGGCATCTGGAAAAAAGAGTAATTGAAATTGTTTTTTCCCTAACCAAGTTCCAGTTTACTATCTCTCCTGGGAATGAGTTTTTATAGTGGGAAACAACACTGGGATGACCGTAATATTTCAAATGTCTGACTGGGACACAGGGGACTGCAATGTAATGTCTGCAAGGATTTCAAAATCATGACCTTTGTGAGAGTCACTAAAAGAAAAAATACATGAAATGGGTCAGCTTAGATGTCTGCAGAAGTCACCTCAGGGTCAGAAGTTTCCCTAATCCAATGGGGGAAATCAGAGAAAGGCCTTTGAGACAAAGAGAAGGAGGAGTTCTGGAATCAGACATAGGAGTCTGACTCCTATTCAACTGCTAGCTAGTTGTATGACTGTGCAAACACCTACCTCCCTAGATCCTTTTCTTATAGTCACATTCACTTCTTATGTTGTGGCAAGAATTAAGGTAACAATGTAAGTCAAGTGCACAACAGGACAATAGTCCTGCCCTCTGCTTTGTTTCCTGCCCTAAATCTAACAAGGCAGAACTGAATGAGAAAGAGCCTGTAGTTTAACTCTTGGTGGTATCAGCTCTAAACAAAGTGTGAATCACCAGTAGGGAGCTAGAAGCGGGGAAGGGCTCATGAATATAATAGGACTGACCCAGCACTGCCAGTAGTAAGACAGGGAGATGCTGCTCTCCAGGAACTCTTTGAGGCCTAGGCAGGTGTTATTCCTCTGGTGTGCTGTAGGGGCTGCAGACAATGAAGGAAAGCATAGTGTGTATATAAATGCATTTTCTGGGGAGAGTACATTTCCTGTACCAGCTCCTCAAAGGAGTCTGAACTAGAGAAGTTAAGATCATCTCACCAGACACTGAAGGGCAGGTGATATGTGATTTCACTAGGGTCCTAAGACTCACAAACTCCATTCAATACTGGGGCAAGCTAAGGTTTCTTCTCCCACCCCACCCTGCCATCCCCCACCCATCGCCTACTTCCCCACCCCCCCAGGCAGGGTTCTTCCTGCAGTTATTGACATGCATTTCTGGCAGTTTCACTACTTGGGTAACATCTTACTCAGGATGGGTCAATCGCTTCACTTCATCCCTTGCTTCCTCAAAACCTTGTTCTTTCCTGGGTACCTTAGATTGCACCCCCTTCCACATTCAGTCCCTTGTAAAGGGAGGGACTGATAGCGGAAATAAAAGTCACAGGAAGGAAATAGATTATGGAAAACTAAGGGGAAAAAAGCAAATTCATTAGAGCCAGCTCTCTCATTGCTGGTTTTCCCTTCTGTTCTATCTCCAGGGCTTATTTTCTGTCAATCAAAAATCACCCGAGTTTCCAAGAGGGAAGCATAGCTCTGCCTCCGCCCAGTTTCCAACGAATCTTATGTAGCTTGGAACATATGCCACCTTCCTGCTGGAGGCCGCCCCATGAGAAGGTATCAGGCAGGAAGAGAGTTCCAGACTCGGAGACTGGCTTGGCAAGGGCTTTTCTATCGAGCGTTGGTAAATACCAATTGGATTCGGTCTTCACTGAGTCAACAGATACACAACTCTTCTTCAAGCTTATGCCAGGTGTCCAAAGATGCCACTGTCATTATTCATTTTCTGCACGGTTCTCTACAACAAACATTTTTGAGCATCTGCCCTGTGCTGGGTGCTAGAAATACATAAGGCACTGCTAGAATCAGGCTGAGTAAGCTTTCCTACTGTCCTCCCAAAGTGTCACATCAGCTACAGGCAACATCACCTACCATGTCTTATACTCTCCCTGGGTTCATTACAACCCAAATCAACATAATGACTGTGCTATGTAACAGCAACAATACTCATTGCTGAAATCTGTATAGCCTCCCGAGGCCAGGGCCTGTGGCTAAGAGCTGCTGCCTGAAAATTCTGCAGGGCACTTTCTATGACAGCCTCATTTACAGGTGAGGAATCAAAGTCTAGCAAACAGACCCAAGACACTCTTAGTCACTCAGAGCAGAGCCAACTTTGAGCCTGGGCAATCTGACTCCAAACCCAGATCTTAGCCACCACACTTTGGCTGACTGTCAAGAAGGAGAGAGCAGCCACCACTTCCACTGCTCTTTACTCTCTCCTCTCCAGGGCTACACCCCTGAGCTCCCCTCCCTTTCTTGTTCCCTATGTGCTTTTAAACACAGATCCAGCCCATCTCCTCTTGGGAGAAGATCCTTTTTCACCCAATATTCTACAGAAGCTCTCACCTGTGCATTGTCTCACCTGTGCATTGGCTTACTCTGACAGGCTGAATAAATAAACCAAATATGATTAATAGGGTCTCAGGCCCAAGACTGAAGCTAACAAAACAAAAACAAAACAAAAGCTCTCTGGAAAACACTCCTAGAAGCCCCAACACTGAATATATAAGAGAATCTGTCTACAGAGGCTGCTCTGCCCAAGGGACTCTTTCAGTTGAAAGCAAAGAAGAACACAGCTCCCTCAGAAAGCTAAGCACAGGAACTCATCCATCATCCCACCAGATTCCAGCCATTGTGAGTGAGATCAGTTCAGCAGCAAATAGCAGAACAAGATGAAGTGTCCTCTCTGAAAGCAAACAACAAAATGCTGTAACATGTTGGAATTGGCAAACCCCCAGAAAAATGTGTATCTGACAGTCATTCTTTCCTCCCTAGCCTGGATTATCTGACTAAATCTCCTATACACCATTAGAATAGAGAAGACAAACATTTCTAAATTTCCCCACCTTCTTGGGCACATCAGATGTCACTGGAAGAGGCCATGAAGCCCAACCAGAGCCAACACACAAGCTCGGACCTGTGATCCTCTCCTGAGAAAAGGTGTTATGTTGTGATGATCATTTACTTAGAGGTGACAGTGAGACCCTTCTAAAAAGAAGGGGATAAGAGAGGGTTTTCCTCCTACCACATCTGACTCCATATAATGCTCAATTGCAGTAGTTATAATAGGGCAGCCTGGACACCTCCCGGGGCACAGTGTGCTGCAGGCATGCTGACTGGGCTTCTCTGGTGATACAAAGATGGAATAATCTACGGTTTGGTTGTGCACAGTTGCTTGGGTTCAAAAGGTCAAGTAAGAGTTGGAATAATCCATCACTGAGTACTTACTAAATCTTATAAGAAATCAAAGTTTTTAAAACCCAATGTCAGCCAACAAGGAGTATTCACCTTAATGCGGTATTTCAAGCTGGAGACTGTGATTTAGGCAGTTGGTTGTGAAATCAATTTTGCAAGCATTGCCCCAGCATTTTTTCCATTTTAATTTTTATTGAAGTATCATTTTTACCAAAGCAGGATAGCAGCATGTATTGGCCATCACTTCCATAGTTATTCAACTTCTGATTTGGTCTAAGCTGTTCTTTGTGTGAGCACAGCCAAAGTTTGGAAACCATGGATTGAATAAATCATGTCCTGTTCACATGCTTAATGTTTTCCATGGAATTCAACTTCCATCCACACAGCAACTGATTTACTCGTCTGTTGTTGTTTTCACCAAAGATGCCCATGCTATATGATCATATCCAATAAAGGATAAGGAAATGAGGAATAGAAAATGACCCCACAAAGAACAGAATGAAGTGACTGTGCCGAAATCAGGTAAACCCAAAAGACAGGCTTTGCAGTTCTTCTCAACCCTTCCATGTAGCTGAACAATGGATAAATAGACAACAATAAATCAACAATAAATCAAAGTTCCCTTGTGCACTCCACAAGGGAAAGGTTTTGTTTACCTCACTGTTCTATTCTCAGTTCCTAGAATAGTCTCCTGAACAAAATGGGCCATAATAAACATTAGTTGAATGAATAATAAAGGAATGAATGCAGACAACCCTAAACTTGAAAACCATTATTACTAACGCCAAGGTCTTACTCTACAAAGAAAGTATCACTCACTGAGGTACAATACATTTACTCAGATATCCTTAGAAACCTAGTTAGAAATAGAATCCAAGTTATTCCTCTCCAGTTTTAAAATGTTTTGAGGTCATCTGAACACGAAACTTGCCCTTGACATGTCTGTATATGAGTTCCCTCCTACTCTCTAGCTACACCTTCTTCCCTTGCACTCATTTTAAAATTTATTCTTCCACACTATTGAACTAATTTGAGTTTCCTAAATGCTTGAGACTGGTTTATGTCTCTGTGCCATTGCCACTCCGTCTTTTGCCTGAATTAACAATCTCCTTGAGAACCTAGACAAATAGCACTATCTTCCAGGTCAAGTGTGACTCCAAAGCCTTCCCTGACCACGTGCCTCTAACTTCGACCTGCAGAGCAAACCAAGTCCTCACCCATGCTACCTCTGCCCTGTACACACATGCATTGTTGTGTTCTAATATCTTTTTGGAACTTTTCTGGTGATATGTTTTACTCTCCTGCTGGACTTTGAGCTCTCGTGAAGGCTACAGTAGATCTTATTCAATAAATATTTCTTGAGATATAAATGAATAAATGGATGAATGAGTAACCTAGTCTCCCCTGGACTCCTCTGTCCACCTGAGCCCATCTCATTCTTCCCCATAAGTTATGATGTGGAGGCATGCTGAGAGGATTAAATGAAAAGATTTAAATATACACATGCAAGTAAAATAGAGATATGGTCTGAAGAGAACAGAGAATAGGAGGTATAGCAGTAATGTGCTGCTCAGATTTAAGGCTGAGCAGGAAAATTCTCCCAAGTCTCACTGCTGACTTGTTGAAGACAAGCAAAAGAGGACAGCACTGAGATTTTAACCCTAAGGACTTGTGACTGGAGCTTCAGGAGATCATACGCAATCAACCCAGAGAAACACTCAGCAGGGTGACCCCAAGAGGAAGAACCTTCTACATGGGAAGATGAGAATAAGTCATGACAGCATCAGTGGTGAGTATGTTCAACTTTGTAGGCTGCACTGTCTGTGATAACTACGCATTTAGGCCACTGTCACGTGCTGAAGCTGCCACAAGCAATATGTAAACGACTAACCAAGTTTCTGAGTCAATGAAACTATTTACACATGCTGACTTTGAGTTTCATACAATACTCATGTGTCACCAAATATTCTTTTGTTGTTATATTTGAAATGTAAAAATCCATTCAGCTAAGGGACCCTACAAAATAGGCAGTAGGCTGATGTGACCAGCTGACCAGATTCGGCCTGGGGACCTATTTTGCTGACCTCTGGCTTAGTGAGGAGAAATCATTACTATGTAACAGTGTCAGAAAAATCTTCAATCAGAAAACTGTAGACAGTCATTTACCCAGTGTTCAATATCTGACCTAGTCAAAATTACTGGTATTTCCAGAATTTGGATATTTAGATCCAACAAGCACAATGATTTCAAAAAGACTTTATGCAACCCAATGTTTTTGATTTTGAATGATCTTATGCCCCTTCCATGATAGGAATTATTGAATGGGATATATAGTATACATTTATCCAACTGTAATCTAACACTCTAAATGACAGTGATCCATGAGAACATATAAGGGACCAGACAGGCCTGATGCATGTGTCACCATGAGTCAGTCATGACAGTCCTGAAAAGTCCGTTACCATCTGCCTCTCCACTGTCAGTGTGTAGATCTGACACCTAGATGTCACCAGTTGTCACACACAACCCAAGACCACAAAATCACCACATACTACCCATGAGAGCAAACTGTTCTTCAAACTTTTTTTGATAATTATCATTTTTTAAATATTTAGAGATAATAATTCTATTATTGTTCAGTTGTGTCTGGCATTTAGATTCCTTGGTATACCAAACAAAGTATGAGTTATCACACATTGTTTACTTTCATTTCCATAAAGGGTTTTTAAACACTAAGGTCCCCTAATGCAACTTTGAACAAACTCTCCTGGTCCTGAGCTCAGAAAAAATGCCCCTCCCAAGCTCAAGGAGATAAATCTTGAGTCTAAAGTTAGACTTTACACTAACAATGAAAATTACTTTACTTTTACCACAACTAAGCCTGGAGTTTCTTGTGAGTTGGTTTATCTACTTTGTACAGGTAATACTACCTTGGCCAAGAAAACAACAAAAACACTCTCTCTCAGTCAGACTTTAGCCAGGCTGCTCTGAGCCCTTTTCAGCTATGGCAGCATTGACCTAAAAGAACTGCAACTTCTGACATACACAATTTTGTTGACCCCAACACACGGAGATTTGAACTCTAACATGGGTTGGAGTGCTTAAGGTAAAGTCCCTGGGATGATCCATCCCCTTGAGTTCCTGTGAGAAAACTTAAGGTGGCCAAAAGAATTTACCACTTGCTCCAGCCAAATGACTTCAGACCTCTGTTTTCTTAGATCACTTATTTCAAAAACTTGCAATTATGATCCTCCTCTTTGAAATATCTTTAAAATGTATATTATCTCCTATAATCCAGGGGTACTTTCTCAAAAGTTATTCCTTTAAAATACAATTGTGGGCCTCCCCGTGGCGCAGCGGTTGAGCGCTGGGTTGCGAAGCTGCCCGCGCCTCTGTGGCGCCGGTTCGATCCCCGGCTGCTCCCGGCCACCAGAGGAGGGTCCCACATGGCGCGCAGACCTCTCCTGCGCCCGCTGCTCCCCAGCAGTGTACTTCGGTCCTTCTGCCTGCTCTGCTCCCCTGCTCTGCTCTGGTGAATTCTCTCACTCCTGCGCTTCTGACTGTACCCAGTGCTTGCATAAATAAATAAATAAACATAATCTTAAAAAAAAAATATAAATAAAATACAATTGTTAGGAAGGACAGGGCACCTGTCTATGGGAAGGTTGAACCTAACTTCAGTAAGCCCAGATAGCAAACCCAGATGCCCAACGTTGACCAACCTACTCGCTTACTGTAAAGAAAGTATTAGAATTCCTTTCTTGTAATTTTCAATGCTTAAGCACCTACTCATTCTCCCTCATTCTACCTTTAAAAATGCCAGTCACCTCTACATGGGCAAAATTGAGTCAGTCCTATATCTATTTAAGTCTCTTTACTGCAGATAGTATGAATCAAATTTCTCTTTATGTTCTGTAGTGTTGAACTTTTTTTTTTTTTCAGAAACAAATAAATCTGCTGAAGGACTGGGATGGAGATAAATGTGTTGTTGATGTGTGGGTGTGGGGGGGTGTGTACAAAACTATACATTTGTCCAAACCCTCCACTTAGAATTTTTTCCTCTTATCTAAAACAGAATTAAACCAAAAAAAATAAACAAAATCCCAAGACTATGAAGAACTTTTGGGAGAAAATTCCTTTCAGGATGCAGCAATATGAGGAGAATTCTAGAGCTGCAAACTTACACCATTTGGGGACAAACTAAGAACCAACCAACAGCTGTGGGTGCAGAATGCTGACAATCCCAAACAGTGATGACACAAACCAATCCTGGGCCCAGTAAAACCTGGACTATAGTTGGAGATTGATAGAACACCCCTGGAACTTAAGCTGAAGTCACATGCATCCTAGCTGATTCCTGGAAAGAATCAGAGAGCCTGGAAGACATGGCAGAAAAGCCTGATGATTAGCACTGATCATGACTCAACTGTAGGGTCAGAAACACAGCCAAAAAAAACTTTTATACAGGGAACCTGTTGGCCTACATAACTACAGGTCCAGGCCTTGTTCTAGATTCTGGCAGTGCTAGACTTAGAAGTGCTGACACACCCATCACAGCCCTCCTCTCCTCCTTGCTCTGCTTTCCCAGGCATCACCCTCATCCTCAGCATATCTGTCCTGTGTCATGGTGAAGGTGGCCACCAGCAGTGTCAGATGTATCATCTCTAGCTACCACCTCCTTGGCAACCAGACCTCTGTCCCTATAGTCCAGCACAAACCTCACTGGCCTGCTATGTCTGGCCATTTCTTAACACTGTTCGTGGCCTTGGCCAGGCCTAGATCACAGAGACATGGTCAACTCAACAGGAAAGGGCAGCAGCATAGGGAACTATATTGTCCTTGTGGGGAAAAGCAATGAAATGAATACGCGTAAGACTTGAACAACCATTGTGTTTTCTACCCTTCAACTCAACAAAGCTCTGGTATTACTGTATTGGTTTTTGGTTTCTGTGTTGTTTTTTAGTATCTCCCTTGTGTGTGTTGGGAAGAGGAGCCAGAATGTGGAGAAAGAACAAGACAAGACAAATCACTGGGAGTCAGAAAGCTCTGTCTGGGTCCTGGTGCCTCAGAGAATGGAAATTCCCCATTCCTGAGTTCAAAGTTTGCCTGTTTATTGGCCCATGGATGGCAGCTGCTAGCATGGGAGAGTTATAATGTGGTATTCCAGCCCTGATCCAAGTGGAATAATGAGAGTGAAGGCCACGATACTGAATGTATGTCCAGTACTTTTGTACAAGGCTCAAAAAGCTTATCTAACAATGACAATTATGTTGGATCAAAACACAAGACAAGCAGGTGGGAAGTGGTCCTGTAAGGGATCAAGGCTGTACATCCTGCCCTGGAGTCAAGGATTCAGAAACATCAACACCAATCCAGATCAACTCTGCTACCCAAGCTCCACTCACCAGATCACAAGCTTGGGATTTCTGCCCTGGGCCAGCATGAGCCCTGTGGACCAATCAAGCAGGACAGTAAATGAGAAAGCATTCTGTTAGGGTGGAGAGCACTCCGTGTGAACTCAGTGATTTTGAATACCATCAAACTCCCTCACCCTTTCGGGTTAATATCTTAGACTATGATATCTCAATGGGAATAAAGTGGGGCAGGAGGGGCGACAGAAGGGCTAACAGCAGGGAGGGAAATGAGAAATACAACCTCCATTTAGCAATATGGATGTCCCTCCAGGTAAAGCACCCCCACCAGAAACTGCTCTGCGTGGCACTGTGAGCAAGCGTGGGCTTGGGACCCAATGAAAAGTGCCAGCCTAGATTCCGCCGCAGCTCAGCAGCTTGGGCAAGTGGCTTAACCCCATGTGTTTCACTTTCTTCATCTATGAAATGAGGTAAGAACTGTAAACACCACAGGGAGGAAGTTAAAATCTAATGTCTCGAAAGCCTGCCAAGAGACTGCTAGCCACTATCAGCTGTTCCCAAGAATGTGTCGGGAAAGGAAACAGCAGGTGGGTCAACTCCTTGCTAAAACCAGTGTTTCCTTTATAGCCCAATAATAAGGAGAAAGTCAAGTAGCATTAAAAGTTCAGGGAACTTTTCTATCAGTCTAAGTTATTCCTGCTAAAGTCTATGAACACGATCTATTAATAGAAATGGTCATTAGGAACCTTGAAAAGATGTTTGCATACATTAGACCCATTTCCTAAGGGAGGTTTTGCATAGGAACTTAGTGAGTTTAAACTCTTAGTGGGAGGGAATAGAAAGGTTTCCCACTCCCAAGTAATCAGCTGAATCATTACAGTTTCATTTCAACACTCTCCTTGGTGATCCAAGGTGGTGGCCGGCACCACAACCTCCTTTATAAGGTTTCCAAATAGCTGCAGTCTCAACTTCAAAGTAAATACTGTAAAATACAGAGAAAATACTCCTCCTTCCCCTTTTTGAGGGACACAAGTTAAAGGAACATAGACCTCTGAAAAAGGAAGAAACGATTATTTGGACTTGTAGATGGTCAGCGCCAACAGACAGATAGATTGGCAAATATCAGAGTATACTGAAGTTGATTATAAATAATGGAAGGT
>NW_023602404.1:0-12794 GCF_014898055.3 Talpa occidentalis
TCAAACACAGTTTGTTGAATTGAACATATTCCTGAATTTTCTCATTTGTTAAAAAAAAGAGAATATGAGATTACTTTCTCTTAATATTAGCACATACTATTAAACATGATTTTCATTTAGATTTTCTGCTTAGTAATTATGGCAGAATTGATTATCAAGATATTTAAGAAAGAAGATATTAATGATGTGCCTTTTGTTTAGAAATTAATTTAAATAAGTTTTTCATTGTGTTATAACTGATGTATTACATTAATATCGGGTATATAGCATAATGATTTGATATTTATATGTATTATGAAATGGTCACCATAATAATGTAGTTGACATACATATACACAAAATTTTTTGTGTGTGATAAGAGCACATAAGTTTCAAATAGGTGTGAAGTTTTTTTGTAATGACAGACTGCTTCACAACTTAATAGATTGGTAATAGTGACTATTTGGAATTGTTTTATTGGTTAAAAATTGAATTTGCATGGGTAAATAGAGTGTAACACTGTTAATTCAGTCTATGGACAAGACACCCCCTGTTGTTCAAGTGAAGTGACCATTCAAGTTGTGTAGGTGGAAGTGGAAAGGCAAAAACCTTTGTTTTTTGATGCATATTAGAGAGCTTACACACTTTTTTTCAAAAGAAAATAAATTTTTTTAAAGATTCCTTTTTTCTGAAAGATCTGGAATCAACTATTTTGTTAAATTGCTTTCTCTGAAAATACGCTTTTGTTGTCCTTAATGGTTGTACCAATTAGTAAAACCATTCTATATTTATAAGAATTTAAGTGTGAATTGGCAGGTGACAGAAACTCATTGTGAAGTTGTAATAATCTTTTCTTGTCTAGTGTTTTATTTTTTTATTGTTATCTTAAAGGTGAACTTAAAAAGAGCACTTTGATTTTCCTAAAATATACTGTAATTAAACAAATATCATTATTATCAGGTATGGCAATTGTGGTGGGCAGTTGGAGATTATGCCTTGCTCTGTTGTTGGACATGTTTTTCGCAGCAAAAGCCCTCATACCTTTCCAAAAGGCACTCAGGTGATGGCTCGAAACCAAGTTTCGCCTTGCAGAAGTTCTGGATGGATGACTATAAGAAAAATATTTATAGGAGAGAACACAGATGCAGCAAAAATTGTTAAACAAGTACGTTAAAGCTAGGTGATTAATAAAAGTCAACACTAGTTTCGCATATCTTTTTACTTATTTGAGTTAACCAAAGTACAAGCATGGAAAGAAGTTATATTAGGGCTCTCTTTGGTAGCCTAGGGTGTTTAAGTCTGAGCACTAACAAGCTGTTGTCAGCCACTATGGCCTGAGTTTTGATCCCAGTTTGATCCCTGGGCAGGGAGCTACCCACATGGCACAGCAGATCCCTCTGTCTCACCCACTGCTCCCCCCTCAGCAGTGTATAAAGTGGATCTGCCTATTCTGCTTCCATCCTCTGTCTCTGGTGAATCCTCTCACACCCTGCCCCACCCCCCCCCACCTCTGGCCTACACCCCAGTTCTTGTATGCGTAAATTTAAAAAAACTATATTTTGAAGCTTTTTTTTTTTTTTTACTTTTAAAATAGATTAACTTAATAATGTCAGCTTATTCTTTTCTTAGGAAAAATTCAGTAAACATCTTTTTTAAAAAATTTAGGCATTCTGTATCTTTTTTAATATGAAAGATACCTAGTTTTTGTTACTGTTACTTACTGACTACTACTGCCTTGATTCAATATGGTACTCAAGAAAAATAAGATTAAGTGGAACTTTTGGTTTTAGGTGATGTAATAACACCTAATCAAAGTACTAATTGGCTTTTTGAGCTGGAGCTGAGAAAAAGCAATGTCAGAATGTGGCAGAAGAATGAACCAAGATATCAAGGCCCTTCTTTTCCCCCTTGAGTTCTGGTTCTACTACTCATAGGAATCAGTACTACTCACTGAACTTTGCAACCTGTTCAGTGAATGGCACCCAATGCTTTGTAAGAAATATTGCTGAGTCTCAAGGAGGTGTATAATGGCATTAAGGGCATCAACATTTTTTTAAAGATTTATGAACTTTGGTACAGGCTAGAGGTATGTGGGGGGGTGGGGGCGGTGAGAGGATTCACCAGAAAGAGTGGGGAACAGAACAGCAGGTTGACTGAAATACACTGCTGAGGGGAGCAGTGGGCAAGACAGGAGAGGTCTGCTGCGCCATGTGATAGCTCGCTCCTGGCCAGGGATAGAACTCGTGCTGCAGAGGCTGTGGATAGCTTCATAGGTTGCGTCTTAACCCCTTGCGCCACCAGGGAGGCCCCCGGCATCAAACATTTGGACTGTCATAAACGAAGATCTGGTTACCCCTCTTTCCACCACACCTTTCTTTGATCTCTGCTGTCTCACTAAAACTTGTCAGTAGTAAGATACAAAGGCAGAGAATACTAAGTTAGATCACTCTTTATTTTTACCCCTGGCCACCAAGACAATTGGGCATATCATCGTTGTACTATCCAAGGTACTTGGAGAAGCAGGAAGTGGCACTAAATACAGCTTATACTTTTTTTCACCCTCAGAGGGTAAAAGGGTGAGTGAGCCAGTAAACCCCCACCCCTGTTTTTTACCACAGGGAAAATAGATCTATGTGGTAAAATGCATAAGCTGGCCAAAAGTCCTCTAAAGTTTCATACTTTTGCTAAACAACCTGGGTTCAAGGCATTAAAGGTTTGGCATAAGAAAATATTTTCCTTAGTTGAAATGATAAGCTTGAGTATTTACCTTCCATATACTTTGGTATCACTAGCATATATTTCTTTGAAGTGTGCCTTTAGATCAAGTATATTTTAAGGTTAATAGTGCCTTTTAAAATTAGTTCCTTAAATAAAGGAAAATTGAATGCATTGAATCAAAAATTGCCCTTTTCTACTATACATTGTTATTGTTAGGATACTCTTGGGGTAAGTACACTTTAAGTATATTTATTTTACTTAAGTAAAATAAAATACATATTTAAATTAAGTAAGTATACTAAACGAAAAAAAATTATTCCCAACTATGTTGTAATTTGTGGTTTTGAGTAGAGAAGAGAGAGAAATTGCATGATGTGTTGGCACTGTTTCTCTGTACCTGATTTCTCACACCTTGCTTTACAGATCATCTTTTGAGGTATAAAATTGGGGTCAATTTTGGATGCTCTCATTATCATTTCTTTCTTCTATGGGGGAGTCTTGTGTAGAAGGAAGAGTGAAATAGCCCTATGTCAGCACTCCAGTGGGTACTTGGTTTTGCTTTGAAGCCAGAATGAACAGGCAGGCATACTTTTTTGCCTGAAAGGGTGGTAATGCAGTTAAATTGCATCTTGCACTTTGGTCCTGAATTTTTTTTAATGCTATAATAAATACAAACATAGCATTTTGAAGTACTTTATAAGTGCTTTTTTTGATTAAGCATTCCCCTTACTTCTCATCCTTCTCCAGAAATCATTTGGTGATCTCTCAAAAAGATTTGAAATAAAACACCGTTCAATGTAAAATTTTACATGGTATCTGAACAATATTATCCAGAAGTGTAATGTGCCAGACCCTTAATCCTGTTATATCTGGATATGTGAGTATTTTCCTGCTCCTTTTTACTTGGTATACTTGCCACCAACATTTATGTTGGTTCATGAAAAATGTTGAAATACTTTCTGGTTTATTGCTTTTGAGAGTTACATTATTATTAATACTGCTTCCTGAAATAAAAAATATATGAACCACGTAGATTAAAAGTTTTTTTTCTTATAACTTGAAAATTTTCCTTTAGATTAAAAGCATTGGTCAACCTCTATGTCTGGATGTTGGAGAAAATAATCAAGGAGGCAGGCCGTTAATTTTATACACATGTCACGGACTCGGAGAAACCAGGTGAGCAGAGCATAAAAATCCTGACTTCTCATTAGCACTTACAAAACACACATAAGTTGTTGCATATTTTAGAAAAGTCCTAAAACAGTTTTTTTAATTCCGGTAAACTGGTGTGTGGATGTGTTTCAGATTGGTTGGCAATTAATATCAAAGTTGTAACTCTGATTTTTTACTCTGATTCTAAAAACAATTTGAAGTTGCTTACCTATTAAGTAGAAGCAAATGAAAAAAAAAAAAAAAACAGTAGAAGAATGACATTTGGAATTGAAAAAAATAGGATCTTCTATGAAGATCTTTGAAGTTGCATGACTATTGGCATGACAGTTTTAAAAACATTATAAGAAAGGCTATATTTAACAGGATTCAGTAGCAATTGCATTAAGTGTCAATACCAAAAAACCAAAAAAGCATCATACATTATTTTTGCTATTGTGGGCCAATAGTATTATTTCAGTATGTTCTTAAAAGCTATGTGCTGTCCTTGATTCTCCTTGATCAATCGCATCTCTACATTTTACCACTCTTTTACAAATTGACTCCATATCAAATGTCACTATTTAGCCTACTAAATAGAAGCTGAAAGGATACATTTCTCTATGGTTAAGTTATAAGGTATAATTTTTAAATTGGGTGGACACACATGTATCCCCCACACATACACATACATACACATATAACTATATGTAGGGTCAGGAATACCACAGTGCAGGTTTCTGATCCAACAGACCGGTAAAGGAGGAGTCAGAGTCCTCAGTGGCTTTTGCAGGCTTTTATTGGGATTTACCAGGTACACGGCAGGTAAGGGGGGCCGGGGGGCTGGGAGGCTTGCCAGCGGCAAGCCTTCACTTTTTCTGGGCTCTCTGGCCTTCTCTTGCATTCTCTCTGATTTCCTGCTTCTTCTCTCTCTGCTTCTGTTTGTTCTTCGCTTCTGCTGGCTCGTCCCACGACGCCGCCCCTATAAAACTCACTCAGTCTCAGCCCAGGTGTACCCACTTCAGGTGCCCACCATCAGCCATGCATTCAGGACCACAGGGTTCCCTCATCTATCCTAATGGCGGGAGGGCTGAAAAGCTTGATACTTTTTCCTTACCCTACACTATAGCTACATACTATATAACTGTGTAGCTATGAATATGTATACATACATATGCATGCACATGTTTTGCATATATATGCATAATTAAATTTTTTCCTTTCTCTTTATATATTAAGAAAATTATATATTTCCATTCTTTTAGAAATAACACTAGACAGGCTGCCATACTTCCCGGAGCACCTGTACCCGGGGGGCTTGAGCCGGCCAGCGGTTGCCGCACGGGTTTCTGGTGGGGACGTGGGGCTGGTGGCCACGGCCTCTGGTCTGGGATGAGCCGCGCGCTCAGTGGAGGCAGGAGAGCTGAGCCGGAGCCATGGCCAGTACAATGGTAGCAGCTGGACTGACCATTGCTGCTGCAGGATTTGTAGGCCGTTATGTTTTGCAAGCCATGAAGCATATGGAGCCTCAAGTAAAACAAGTTTTTTCAAAGCCTACCAAAATCTGCTTTCAGTGGTGGCTATTACAGAGGTGGATTTGAACCAAAAACAAAACGACAAAACGGGAAGCAGCATTAATATTAGGTGTAAGCCCTACTGACAATAAAGGAAAAATAAGAGATGCTCATCGACAAATTATGCTTTTAAATCACTCAGACAAGGGAGGATCTCCTTATATAGCAGCCAAAATCAATGAAGCTAAAGATTTACTAGAAGGTCAAGCCAAAAAAATGAAGTAAATGTTATGATGAATTTTAAGTTCTTAGCAGTTTATGTATAAATGCCAACTTTTTAATAAAATGCTTCAAAACTATAAATCTTAAAAATTATTTAGCATAAACTAAAAGCCTTTGGATAAGATTTTTTTTGTTTAAATTGAGCCCTACATGAGGCTTTAGATCATTGTAAGTAGCTGATGCAAATATAAATCAGACTATTTGTAAATCATAAAATTTGGAGAAATTAATATTCAGTTATTGATAAACAAATGCGATTTGAATAACAATACTGTTCACTACTCATTAAATTTTGTACCTACTTGAAGGCAAAAAAAAAAGAAATAACACTAGACAGTGGTAGGGAAACATTACCTCACTCATAAAACTCATCATTAAAGGAAAATATTAATACATTTCTCTCAGATTCCCTCTAACATTATTGTACAAGTTGCTATATTTTATACATTATTTTGTTCTGTTTTTTCCTCCGTCATAAATAGACTATAGCTTGTAAGGGCAGGAACGGGGCAACACACGCATCCACACACCACACACAACGCGCATCCACACACACACACACACCACACACACGCGCATCCCACACACAACGCGCATCCACACACACACACACACAACACACACACACACGCGCACCACGCGCACCAACGCCGCGCCGAAGAAGGGCGCGAAGTACACTGCTGAGGGAGCAGCGGGCCACAGCCGAGGTCTGTGACACCTGGTGGCCGGGCAGCCGGGCATCGAACCAGCGCTGCGGAGGGCTGCGGGCCCAGCTTCGCAACCACAGTGCTCAACTGCCTGCACCACCGGGGGAGGCCCTCCTTCCCTCAGCTTCTATTCGGCTTCTATTCTCTGCTTCTCTGCTTCTGCAGGGCGTCCCCCCTGACCCACCACCCGTATAAGCCCAGTCTTAGCCCAGGTGAATCCCATCTCCCTATGCCCACACCCTACTCCAGGTGCCCGCCATCAGGCATGCATTCAGGACCGCAGGGTTCCGTCATCTATCCTAATGGCGAGAGGGCAGAAAAGCCTGATACTTTTACCTTACCCTACATAGCTGCTTTCAGAAATTTTGTGGAGAAATGATTCAAATATTTTTTCAAGTATTTGTGCAGTGTAACTTATGCGTTACAGCATTGAAAAGACACAAAGTTTTGATCTGGTAGATCTTTTCTTTTGAAGGAAGGAAAAATATACATATGTAATTTAGGGTATGAATATAAATTAAGCAGGATAGGGGATAATGTGTCTGTGGGAGGTAGTTATTTTTCGGAGTTTAAAAGGACCTCTCTGAGTAGGTGCTGTTAGAGTAGAGGCTTGAAGGAGTTGGCAGGAGGACCATGTGCCAAGAGGAAAGCATCCAGGCAGAGGAGTGGCAAAGCTAGAGCCCCAGGGGCAGGACCTTGGAGCAAGCAGAGAGCCAGTGTGACTGGAACAGAGTGGTCCAAGAAAAAAGGGATAGGGAATGAGCACAAACTGGCCATGGAAGGCTTTTCAGGCTTCATTAATGAACTTGCACTGAATTTTGAGAATGACAGAAGCCATTAGAGGGTTTGAGAAGAATCGTGTTTTCAGAAGATAACTGCCTTCTCTCTTCCAGCACACAGCTCTTGGTTTTATTTTGGTTTATTTCCTTTAAATTTTTTTTCAGTCAAGCATTGAATTTAAACTAGTTTGCAAAATTATTTCCTTGAGTGCTCAATATTTCTGATATATCATATACTTGATTTTTTCCCATGCTTCTTTCTATTATTTTGACTACATAATGAAACTCTTATAACATGAAACTCCATTGTCACAGGATTTGTATATGCCATGTAAAAAAAGTATTTTGATGATGTGACTAATTGACTAAGGAACTACTGGTACAGTGTATTTTAAGGCACTATCACTTTATAACTCTTAACTGCTTTGCTTCTTTTACTTCTCTTCGAGGGCATTTGTCCTAGTTCTAAATTATATATCTCCAATGTTCTCAGCTAACTAATATTCTTCTTAGTCAACTAAGTACCTTCAACTATTTTCTGTACTTTATAACTTCCCTTTTAATCATTTTTTTAAAAATGGAGATGAAGTAAAATTCTAGATACCCTTTCTTACCATATTCAAAGGTTCACTTTTCTTAGAGATGTATAGCTTGAGAGAAGTTTTCACGATCTAAACCCGTTTTCTCTCCAGTGTCTCCCTTGAAGGACTGTCAGTTATAAAAATGGCAGGTATTTTATTTGTTGAAGGAAATAATGAAGGGTGAGACTAAAACCAGAGGTCATAATACATGATTCTGTTAATTGAATTGTTTTGTGACGTGCCTACTTTTATACTCATAAAGGCTTAGAAACAGTTCCCTGCCTAGCATATTAACAAGGACTCACTAAATATCTTTGAAACATCAACACCGTGAAGTATTTTATTTGTGTATGGATGTTATTACTAGATACTTTACCCAATTGTGGTCTGTGGGGGGAAGACAGCTAGCTACATACACAATTCCAGCAGGATGCTAGAAAAGCAAGAAAGGATCAGGATATTCTCACAGAGCACAGTGACTCAAAGTCTTAGAGTAATGAATATGCTTGTTCCACCTTGGTAGAATTGTATGAAAGGAGGAAAGTAAATAATTGAGGCAATGGTTAATGTGAAATTGAATATGGAAGATTTCATGCACCAATTAGGAGGGTGGACTTCATCTTAGCAAAAATCATGACTCACTTAGGCAGGGGAGGTAGAGGAATCAAATCAGTGTTATGAAAGTCTGTCAGCAGAATGGATTGGATTATAAAACAGAAACTGGAGGTTACTGGAGTTGTTACAGTAGAGATTCTGAGGCCTGAGCATGAGAGTTCTGAGAACACAAAAAGTCAGGGTGAGTGGGATGGTAGCATTTGAGAGGAAAATCCAGTAGTACTAAAGGACTAAAAAAAATGGATGGCCAGGAGGAGGAAGTAGTGTCAATAATAGCAACAATGGCCAAAATATATTGAATATGCTTCCAATGTCAGTTATTGTTTCTAAGTATTTTACTCATATCAACCCATTTGTAGTCATAACCCTATGGGGTAGGAGACACTAAATTACCCATTTTATAGGTGAACAGACTGAGGCATGAAGAGTACCCCATTTAAATGTTCCTGGTTTAAAGAACTATGAGATGAATAAGAGAGAAAGAATACTTGTAGAGAGGAAGAGGGAATTAAGGTGCTTACTAGAGTTTCCAATACTGGAGTAGATGTCATAGTCTCCATCTACCTGATAACTTACAATTTCTGATATGGGGAGAAAGACAATACATTCTTATTAACTACCTGCCTGTTGGTGAATAGCTGGAGAGGTATTTCTATGGTACAAATTCAGTTTATGATTCTGGTACCTATTTTTAAAATATATCATTTTGTTGAAATAGGCCTGACATATCATTCAGTAAGTTGCTGCTTTTTTTTTGTTTTGCTTTTTTTTTAGATTTATGCATACAAGAACTGGGGTACAGGCCAGAGGTGTGGGGGGGTGGGAGGATCCACCAGAGACAGAGTGGGGAACAGAACAGGCAGATTGACTGAAGTACACTGCTGAGGGGAGCAGTGGGCAAGTTAGGAGAGGTCTGCTGCGCCATGTGGGTTGCTCCCTGGCTGGGGATCGAACTCGTGCTGCAGTGGCTGCGGATTGCTTCATAGGTTGCATCTTAAACACCTTGTGCCACCAGGGAGGCCCAAGTTGCTGCTTTTTTTTTTAAATTTATTTTTATTTATGCATACAAGAGCTGGGGTACAGGCCAGAGGTGCGGGGGCAGGGGTGGTGTGTGTGTGAGAGGATTCACCAGAGACAGAGTGGGGAGCAGAACAGGCAGATGGACTGAAATACACTGCCGAGGAAAAGTAGCTTGCGAGATAGGAGAGGTCTGCTGCACCATGTGGGTCAGCTCCCTGGCAGCTCCCTGAACTCAGGCTGCAGTGGCTGGCAATAGCTGGATAGCGCTGTGACTTTAACTCCTGTGCCACCAGGGAGGCTCGAGTTGCTGCTTTTAAAAGAATTGTAAAGTACCGCTGTCAGCCAATGTTGTCTCAATTTAAAAAATATAAAGATTTATTTGTCAGAAAACAAATAATTTATCAATAAATATGTAAGAAATAAAAATAAAAATAAAAGAATTGTACGATTATATTACAACCAAGCATAGGCGGTGCTTCTGTCAGTATCACATTCTTCCTTTTTGTAGTACTTTGAATATTCTGTTCAACGTGAAATTCGGCATAACATCCAGAAGGAACTATGTCTTCATGCGTGTTTAGGGTCCCGTTCAGCTGAAGACATGTTCCTACAAAGGTCACAAGACAGTTGCCCACTGGAGAACAGATATGGGAGATCCAGAAGGTACCTAGTATAGTTAATTCATGCCTTTATGTAATTATTTTGATTAGCTAAATCTAAATCCTTACTGCGGAAAATGTATGAAACAATATAGTAATGTTAGAATTTCTCTTTTTTTTTTAACTTTGTATGTCTCCCAAGTGATAAAAAAAGAATACATTATGAATTAAATACTCTTAAGAGCAAAATCATTATAAGTTGCTTAAAGCATGGGTTTATGCAGATCATCACATCTATGAATTATTAATACAGTTGCCCATATTTGTCTTTTTAGAAGTTTCTTGTAATGCTTCTTGTCACACAGCCACATATATATTTTTCTGTCTGTCAGAAAGAAAAAATCATTTTTTTCTCACGTTAAGTGACTAATTCTTCTGCTGTTTTAGTAATTTTTCTTGAAACTTAGAGTAAGAAAATACACGAAAGGTCCTTTCTGTTTTTAAACATATGTTTTAAGGATTAGTTTGAACATAGCATTTCTTACCTAAAAATGTTTTTTATAATACCATAAAGCCTTACTTTTATGATTTATAGATTTTTTAAGAGTTTGTCACTTACGGGTGTATGAGTTGAAGATTTCTAGTCTGAAAGAACCAGATCTTGTCTGAAAGATTCAGACCTCATTCTACATACCTCATTCATTTATGTAACACTATCTACAAATTGAACAGTATAGGTATAACTGGTGCTGTTTACACACAAAAACCCATAAGATTTAATGACATATAATTGATCTTTGAAAGATAAAGGTTAAAAATTGTGTCTCTATAGTATGCAAGTCTCTCTTTAGCTTCACTGAGACCACGAAGTTTTTTTTTTTTGAGTTTGTTAATTGTGAGTCTTGAAAACTTAATGTCTGTTTTGTTTTCTTTTATTCTAGGACAAACTTCTATACAATCCATTCCTTAAAATGTGCCTTTCAGCAAATGGAGAGCATCCAAGTTTAGTGTCATGCAATCCATCAGATCCACTTCAAAAATGGGTTTTTAGCCAAAATGATTAAGTGTTCCTTAAAATTAAGGAGTTGAAAGAGGAGATATTCTTTCTCATAAAACTGTGACTAGGCATATACACTGTAGTTTTTGAAATTATGCAAAAGCAGCTAATTGTAACTTATTCAAGTGCATTTTTTCTATTTATATATCTTAAAATGCCTACATAGCACTACTATAGAAATCCTTTAAGGTTCCGTTTCAAAGCACAATGACTAGTAATACCAAAGACTATTTTTGAAATGCCCAGATGTAGGGAAAGAGATGTTTACAATATGATGAAAATAACTTTCCAAGTAAAGTGAAGTGTGTGTGTTTTGTACACTTGAGATATGCATAGCTATATTCACATACAATTGAAAATATTTCTAGTTTTGTGAGGGGAGGGAAAAATATTTGATACTGTATTTTTTTAACTACATTGAAATAGATCAATGAAAGTCAAACATTGGTCTTTGTGTACAAACCAGGAATTTTTATAGCTCTAGAATTTATTATATAAAAATGCAGGTAAACATTTTTGTTGCCTTGTTTACTTATCTGTTAAATGTTTTCTTAAACATGAAATAAAATGAATAAGAATATTTTTAACCACTTCAATATTTTCAATATCTTTGGCAAATTTTTAGATGTTTTTTAATCTGAAGCCCACTTGAATTGAAGCACTTGTCTTCCTTAAATTACCTTCCCTAAATAACTATATTGTGTATTCCCAAAGCAATTAAAAAAAAAAACCTATCAATTACTATCTGTTGAAAAGGTGTCTTTCCTTTATGCTAGTCTTTTTTTCATATCAAAGTTCACTAATCTTGAATGTTTATAAAATTGATTTCAGAATGTAGAATACTTGACTTATTTAAAGCTACATTTTGTTACTGATTCAATTATAGATTGTTTTGTAATGATTTTTTTTCTCATCAGAAAACCCCATTTCTATCTATGTGGATACCACAATAAAAATCTTTTATCACTATTGTAATTATTTGGCTTAGTTTTTTCTCTTTGTATAAAATATATAATTAATAGTGGGTGAAGGCAGCATGAATATTGTATACTGAATTTCTAAGCACCAATTGTAGAGCCACTGGATACTTCTTTAAAAAAACCCTCAAATATTTGATAGTAATTATATCATAAAAAATTGGAAATGGAGAAGATTCTGTGTTATATATTTAGAAAATTTTATACTAATTTCTGATAACTTTCCTCAACCATCTCATAAACTAATTTTTTAAATGTAGTCTTCCTTAGATTTAATAGTTTTTGTTTCCTTTTAATCATTTTTATATATAGATCTCTTATATCCTTATTTAATGATATTAGCTTCATATTTTAAACATGGCAGAATTTCAATTGTTTAAAAGAATGTGTTGGGGGACATCATCTAATTGTTTGTAACATTGAACTTGCTTTTAAAACCTGCATTTAAAAATGTCTATGCCAACTTTTATTTCAATTCAGCCAGCATATATGTGTGTCTTACTTTGTGCCAGCAGTTAAGGTACTAAGAGTGACATTTAAAGTGCCTTTGACCTCCCCGTGGCACAGCGGTGAGTGCTGGGTTGCGAAGCTGCCCGCGCCTCTGCGGCGCTGGTTCGATCCCCGGCTGCTCCCGGCCACTAGAGGAGGGTCCCACATGGCGTGCAGACCTCTTCTGCCGCTCGCTGCTCCCCTCAGCAGTGGTACTTTGTGTCCTTCTGCCTGCTCTGCTCCCCGCTCTGGCTCTGGTGAATTCTCTCACCCTCCCGCGCTTCTAACTGTACCCAGTGCATGTAAAAACAAAACAAACAAACAAACA
>NW_023602405.1:0-12792 GCF_014898055.3 Talpa occidentalis
GTGGGGTGCTGTGTCTGCCTGTGCCCCACCGTCGTGGGATCCCACACCCCGAAATTCGTGCCCCTGGTCTCAGTTCCCAAGCCGTCAGGTCCAGGACGCGGGTTGTAGCCCAGGTCAGTGTCCGCAGAAATGGGGCATTTTGCACCCCGCTCCCACGTCCGGGCACCTGGTTTCTGATTACTCAGTGAGGGACATTCACCTCAATGAGGGCCTCGCGCGTCTCCCCGCAAGCCTAGGTTGCAGGCACGGGGACCTGGGAAGCACCATCCGCGTATGCTTTTCTTTTTTTTTTTTTTTTTTTTTTTAATAGAGGCATGTTTATTTCTTTATTTATTTGTTTTGTTTGTTTGTTCTGTTTACACATGCACTGGGTACAGTCAGAAGCGCGCGGAGGGTGAGAGAATCCACCAGAGCCAGAGCGGGGAGCAGAGCAGGCAGAAGGACCGAAGTACACTGCTGAGGGGAGCAGCGGGCAGCAGGAGAGGTCTGCGCACCATGTGGGACCCTCCTCCGGTGGCCGGGGAGCAGCCGGGGATCGAACCGGCGCTGCAGAGGCCGCGGGCAGCTTCGTAACCCAGCGCTCAACCGCTGCGCCACCGGGGAGGCCCCGCGTATGCTTTTCAAGCGCCGCTTTTTCCGCCAAGCTTACCGGCTGGTCTGGGGCTGTTCGTAGGTCTCTTGGGGTCTTTATTTTTCTCCAATGGAGCCGTTCGCTCACCTCCGCACAGGAGCCGTTCGCTCACCTCCGTGACGGATCCTGCACGATTCTCCACAGCTCCAGTTCACAGGGTGCGGTGGCTGCAATAGTTCCTTTCCACTCACAGTCCCGCTTGCTGCGTCGTTTGTTCTTGTTGGTCGTTTTAGTTTGTTTTTTTCCTCCTCTCTGCTGGTCGGAGAGTGCCGACTTTGTGGGTGGGGGAGGGAGCAGGTTCTGCGCTTTCCTCCCTTCTAGTCCTCTTTTATGGCAACTTTCTTTTTTGGGCAGTTTGCCAGAGTCGCCAGTTTATTTTCCGTGTCCCTGTTCTCTCAGGGACCTGCTGCTTTTCCTCCCTATTAACTTTTTTTTTTTTTATGGGAGGTCTTACTCGCGGCCTTTCCTCACCGCCATGTTGAAGACGTCTCTATTTTCAAAAGATTATTAGGGCGAAGGTTCTTTGCACTTTCTTTTGCCGCATTATACACAGATGTGTGTCTTTATGGGTAGTTATGGAATCTCATTTGAATTATCCAGTTCTGCAAAACCTCAAGCAATAAGGATGATTTTCTCTGTGTATTGTTGACTACATCAGTTACAGATATGGGATACCAAAGCAGCAAGTGCCTAGGTTACCAGTGTAAGAACTTGCCATCATTTATGGTGAACTTACTAGACTACTAGTAGCCACTGTGATTTCCAAGTAGTAGTGAAAAAAAAAGCAATATTTGAAGTATATGAAGCAACTGTAAAATACTGTACATAATATCTTTTTACATGTAATATAAGAATATCTTTGGTTTCCATTGGTCATAAAGTCACAGATACAATTAATATCTCTATGAATTTCTATTTTGACTTGAAAGAGACTGTAGGAAAGCCGTGATACAAAAAGTCCTCAATAGTAATAAATGATATTTTGGACTTTTTTGTAGACAAAGTCAAGAACTGAGGTTAAAATTAAAGAGAAAATAAATATGTCAAGTCCTTAGAACCCTCAAGAGAGCTAAATCTGTGAATAGGAAGTGAGTGACCCTATTCCTTTATTGTTTATGCTAAGGCATCCATCTGTGTAGATGGGACACTTGGAAGCATAAATTTACAAATGGAAATTTTTTTTCTTACATAAGGTCTTTTCACATAAATATAGACTACTACGGAATAAGAAATTTAGTAACTCCTTATCCTTTAAGTCTCAGCTCATCCTCCAAGTTAACCTTTTCAAGGAAGTTCATAAGTCCCTGGAAACTCCTATATGTTGCAATCAACCATACTGATAATTTTTGGCTGAAGACTTTTTTCTGTTATTTCACTGGATTCTAAGCTCCCTGTAGACAGAGACAAATGTCTGATTTATTCTTTGGTTTGTTCCTAGCAAATAACACAGTGTCTGGTACATGACAGGTACTTACCAAAGATTTGTGAAGTGAAAAGGTAAGTTATCAAATATTTTCTGAAGCCACTTCCCTCCCATTGGTAAAGTTGTAATGATGAAAAGAATTATGGAAAGGAATCAACCATGACCCTATGTTTAGAGCTCACTAGGACTTCCATTTCATGCAAAAGGCTGATTAAATACCCAATGACTACTGCATAACAGAGGATTTTCAAAAATTTTAGAGCTCAGAATATCAACATATCCAACAGCTAACTTCACTGACTGATAAAAGCTCCAAAGAACTGAAAGTGCAATGCTTCTTTTATATGGACAAGCTTCTTAAATCCTGTTTTTCCCTAAGTTTTACCTAATAGAATCATTTGTATGATCTTGTTTAAATTAGCAACTAAGTTAATAAAATGTATTTGATGAACATAGCTATTTTCAAAGGCTTACTGAGAATTACACTGCTAAGTGCATTAACTCAGTGTAAAGGGAGATCAGCTGTGACTAATCTAGTTCTTTTTACCCATATTATTCTTTGATTTATTTTTTCAAGTGTAGCAGACAAAAATCAGCTTTTCTTCTGAGATACTGTAATCTATGTTCTAATGGTAAGCACTTTCTTTGTATTCCAAATTAGTATCTCATAAAAGGAGTGAGATTTTTTTTCACCCAGTTTGGCTATGCTGGTATTAACTTACAGACAGACAAGATTAGTGGCCTTAATATATTCTCGATTATTGTTACATGTTGTAAAATATGTATTTTTATAACACCACAAGAATTAGGGCAAGGAAAAATAATCCTCAGTACTATCCTGCCCTTTAATATTATTTTACAACTTTATTATTTAATGCTCCTTTAGATGAGCTGGCCCTATGCCCTCAGTCCATAAGGAAGAAAATATTTGCTGTTATGTACTAGCAATATTGTTTACTATCATGATCCCAAAGTAAAGTCAAAAGATAATTGGCTTTGCCATTCAGCTACTGCCAGAAAGAATTCCACATCATCATGACAGTGGAAGGCATTATTCCTGTGGCAGGCATTCTTCAAGATACGGAAAAACCAGTAATGAGTAATATCGCAAGGAACGTAACTTTCTGGTCAGAGAGCACATTTTATAGCTAATTTATTCTGGCATTATTAGCAGAAGTCATGGAGTTTAGAGATATGTACCAAAGGGGGTACAGTTGATGTTTCCTCGCCATCTGTGGGGTTCTGACTGGTGGCAACATACATCAAGTCATTTCTTGCTTCAGGAATCTGCCATGGTCCACGATGCTGGTCTGTTGGAACTAATTTAAACACTTGGTTGATCAAGCGCTAAATCAGAGCCAAGCCTTCTCCCAAAAGAAATCTTGGTCGTTCCTGCAGTTACTCCTAAGTTGCACCTCCATATAGATGTTCTGTGGAAGAACACCAGCTAATTTTTTTTTAGCATCACCAAAATCACATGAACCCTACCACTTCCTTCTTAGTCTGTAGATGCAAACAGCTCTCAAGCAGCAATAAGCAACTCTGGTTGTACTAGTCACCTTATTTAAACATTACATCACCTGCTGTTCCTTTAGCCAAGAAGGATTCCATGTGGGAAAGGGGTTTTTGAATCACTTGCTTTCTTTTTATTATTATTTGTTTATTTATTCTGAAAGACTTATTTTTATTTTATTTATTCAAGAATCTGGGTACAGGCCAGATGTGTGGGAGGGTGAGAGAATTCACCAGAGACAGAGCGCAGAACAAAATAGGCAGAATGACCGAAATACATTGCTGAGGGGAGCAGCAGGCGAGAAAGGAGAGGTCTGCCGTGCCATGTGGGAATCTCCCTGGCCAGCCTCGAATCGAACCCACGCTGCAGAGGCTGAGGACAGCTTTACAGCACTGCGCTCAACCACCTGCACCACAGGGAGGCCCGGGAAAGGGGTTTTTGAAGGAAAGATACCATTCATCTCCTCTCAATGTGCTTGATTCAAATAAGTTCTAGACTCAGTTTAAACATAAGACGACTATATAAAAGTATCATATTCCTTTAGCACTCATTGAAATTATTTTTACTAATTTGTACATTCATTTTTTTCAAGTTTTATACAAGATTGTTTTAAGAAACAACAATGATGTGTTTTTACTTCTGTTGATATTTTATAAAATGCATGCTACAGTAATTTTTACAGCATAATTCTCTATTAAAAAACTCCTAATAAGGTATTTATTGAGATTTATTAACAGAAAAATCTCAAAATTTAAAATCAAAATTTTGTTTTCTCAGAAAAAAATTATTTTTCTGTAACTTTTTTTAGTGTGCATTGAGATATTATATTTACTTTTTTAGTGTCTTGTAGAAGACTCAGAATTAGATCTGAGGTATAATTATAGAAATTATGTTAACACTTGGATCTATTTTTGTTTGGTTCCCAGCTCTCATTTTCTATTTGGTTACCTGATTATATCCCTTTTATAACAACTTATTCAAATTATTTTTGGAAGACATTGGGGCCATTGTATTACAGTTGTCAACTTCCATGACAGAGGTGTATGCATGGTGAGAGCCTAGCTATTGTGGACACTAACTGGATAAATCCAGATTAAATCAAGAAGTTCAATAATCAGTACATAAATATGTGTCCTTAAAGGATTGCATACCTCTATGTAAATGCTAAACAAATTAGAAATGAATAGAGGCAAATAAAAATTAGAACACATAGAAGTATACATTCAAAACTGGTAATATGTCATATACTCATTTAGTTACAGTTGCAAAATAATGAAACCAAAGACAGTTTCACCAGAAATGAAGTTTAGCAATTTGAGTGGTAAAGAACAAGATGACAAGATTGCATTGTAGATGTGTATAAGTTATTGGTGTTCTCATGCATGTACATGTTTTTGGAAGATGAGAGAGGACATTGGGAGAAAAGTAAAGAGGTAAAATACAGCATTTTCATAATGCCTATTATGAGTGAAAGATACCAAAACCATTCTGTTTATGCATAAGAATTTGAATACCAGTGTTAAATTAAGTTTTTTCCTCCCTAGAAGCCCAATAAAGATAAAATGTCATTTCTATTATTAGGAAGGATTGTTCACGATAAAAATGACCCTTAATTTATAAATTTTATTTAGACTGGAAGAATATAAAGATCTGATAGGGAGCCATAATTCTGATCCTCCTGAATACGGTCTTTCTTGTAGTCCCAGGATGTTTTTAAGCTAGCCAGGTTCAGTCCCTTGCACCTGTACTGGTAACCTAAGATAACCATCCTGGCCTAATTTTCCCCTTAGCTTGACTATACTTTGGTCAGATTTTCTCCAGATCGTATCCCTTAACCTCACTCTTTTTAGAGCATGAGTTTTAGAAAACATGCAATTGTAAGTTTTCTCTAAGTCCCTTTGAGAAGTAAATCTTCTATAATTCAGAAATGTCTTCCTCAAGGATCTGGGACCCCTCACTTTGAAATGTGATCATCAAGAAAATGAGGTCCCCAGCTCCATGGAAGTATAGAAGCCTAATTTCAATAAATGATAAATAACAATTAACAGAGATGACTTAATCACTTTGACTAACTTTTCCCTCTGAAGTCCTCTAGTCCTTTCCCATTAGCTCACCCCAGTGTTTAAAAATCCTCAAAGACTAATTAATACAAGGTAAAAATCAAAATCAACAAGCAACTATGGATCAGACACACTGCGGGGGGGGAGGGGGGAGGAGAGGAAGGATTAGGGTCAAAATAAGGGGGGGTGCAATTGTATGGGGACTATAACCAAAATGAAAATGCATACATTGTGCAAAAATGAAAAATGATGTAAGAATTATATAAAATAAAATATTAAAAAAATCCTCTCGGGCCTCCCCTGGTGGCGCAGAGGTTGAGCGCTGGCTGCCCTCAGCCTCTGCAGCGCCGGTTCAATCCCCAGCCACCGGTTCAATCCCCAGCCACCGTAGAGGGTCCCACATGGCGCACAGAACTCCCCTGCTGCCCGCCGCTCCCCTCAGCAGTGTATTTCCTCACTCTGCCTGTTCTGTTCCCTGCTCTGGCTCTGGTGAATTCTCTCACCCTCCCGCTGTTCTGACTACCCAGTGTTTGTATAAATGAATGAATGAATGAATGAATGAATGAAATGAATGAATGAATGAATAAAATCCTCTCACCTTTTATTTTTGGGACGGCGAATGCAATCTGTCTCCCCTATTACATGTAATAGTGATGAATAAAGTCTTCCTTGCTGTTTTAACAAGAATTAAGTGCAGTTTCTCTTTTACAGCGGAGTATGAGGGTGGAAAGAGTGCTGTGTGGACTGCTGCATTAACTGCCGCCAGGATTCCCTCTGAAGAAGAAATGTGGTGCCGTCTTTCTCTGCAAGCAAGCTGTGTCTTCTGTCCTTTATCTTCTGGATTTGGATAGGCCAAAAGGGGCTCTGTCCTATGAAGATATAAATGCTTAATCAACATAATATTCCCCTGGTGAATGTTGTCTTGTGTTCTACTTATGAAGACCCCATTCTGCCATGTCGCCACTATTTCTCGTTTTATCCCTCATGGAGCTTGCTTTCAACTGAAAAGGCAAGTGTTACCAATAAGTTGAATGATGAGTCCTCACTAATTTACTTCATGTTTTTTGTAATTACATGATCCTGAATTATTTTATGGCTTTTGAGAAAATCCTCCTGAACTTGCCTTTATAATGGAGCTACTAACTTGTGTTGGGACTTTTGAAGAATAATGCAGGGATTTTAGCTAGCTGTCAGCAAAATAGGACTTTCTTCATGTATAAAGGAGCTGTTGTTGTCTCCTTTATTTAAATATTTATGAAAATTTTATAATATAAAAAATTGGGTACAAGGCCTCCCTGGTGGCTCAAGGGGTAAAGACGCAACCTGTGAAGCAATTCACAGCCTCTGCAGCATGAGTTCGATTCCCGGCTGGCCAGGGAGCAACCCACATGGCGCAGCAGACCTCTCCTGCCTCGTCCACTACTCCCCTCAGCAGCGTACTTCAGTCAATCTGCCTGTTCTGTTCCCACTCTGTCTCTGGTGAATCCTCTCACCCCCATCCCCATGCCTCTGGCCTGTACCCCAGCTCTTGTATACATAAATAATTTTTTTAAAAATGAAGTTCTCTTTGGAGCCCGCCCTTAAAAAAAAATTGGTTCAGGAGAGAAAGAAAACTACAGGCATTCTGTAATAAGTGAAGTTTGTTTTTTGAGGAGGGGATGAGAATAAACTTATTCCCTGGCAGCTAGTACAGAGGTTGCTCTGGATAGCCTGCGTTGGGGTCATCTCTTAGGGGGGAAAAAAAAAACCTACAGTTGTTTATGGATTCTTTGAAAACTCCTGCTGTTTTAGTGGGGGTATAGATGATATGCCATCTCTGTATTGTCTACCAGGCTATTTTCAATGGATACATTTTCCCTTAATTGTTAGTCCAAGTCTGCAGTATTTCCTCATCAGGATTTCTCAGCTCATTCAGACAGCCTTGGTTTGGACAGGATAATGGTAGATATTCCTTCCTGAGCACTGAATGTGTTTTTCAAAACAATTACATAGATTCAATTGATCAAACCAAAAACACTGTTCACAGACCTATCCATAGAGCAGAGAAGAACCAAAGAAAGAAAGGAGGAACTTTTGACTCATTTTATTTGTTTATTTTTAATAATATGGAACGCTTCACGAATTTGCGTGTCATCCTTGTGCAGGGGCCATGCTAATCTTCTCTGTATCGTTCCAATTTAAGTATATGTGCTGTCGAAGCGAGCACTTTTGACTCATTTTAATCCTTTTAATGATCCTTCAAATATAGGTCATGTATTTGAAGGAAAGTATGTTTAGGACTTGGGAAAATTATTTCAAATAGATTCTAACTCTAAAATTAAAGTACATTCTGGCAGATAATGGATTGCTGCAAAATTATTATATATACTTTATCTAAAGAGCTGTCAAAAATTTATAAATGAATACCACATTGTCTGAAGTACAGAGAATACAGACAGCTTCCTTGGACTAATGCTAGCTGTTGGCTTTTAAATGCATAATAATTATGTCTTCACTGATAATTCTTCCAAGAACTTGTTTTCTGTATCTCCTGATTGTAATTCTCTTCCTCCTCCTCCTCCAAATCCTCCTGCTGTTAACCTTTCCTTTTTGATTTTTATTATCTAATCTATACAATGATGGATTCTCTGGAATGAAAGGATTTACTAGATAATAGGATTTTGTAGAGATGGGAATGGCAATTTAAATCTGGGAAAACCATATTCGCTTAAGTGAGAAAAATAAGAAAAACACCTCTAGAGCTACTCCTTTACATGTCACAGATGAAGGACTATGTGATATTATAGGAGAAATTTGTACTCCAGATTTTGGAAAATGGGACTTTGTCAGACATTTACTTAAATCTATCAACATTCTTAAACTCAGTTACATTACTCTAGGTGCCACAGGAGTTACAAGAGTGAGGAGGAGCCCATAAGTCCCACATAGGATTTATGACCACATTGAATTCCTTATTATACAGGAGTCCTCACTTTGGCATCTAGTCATTTCAGATCCGTATAACTAGTACGGGACCTGTCAGGGCCCAGGATATGGTTATTGAACCAAAGCACACAAAATTGCCTTACAGGAACAGAGATGTGAGTTACCTAATGCAATGGGTGATTCATAGAAAACTGTCACATTAACTAATCAAGAATTATTTCTCTTCACCAATAACCCCTTAAAATATATCTCAACTCTTTCCCTTTGAGTTAAGGGAAGTATAATCTTGATCTGCCAGAGGAGAAGCAAACTAGCAAAAAAATAATAACCACTGTTGACTACTGAGTCCTTATATCACACTGAGTATTCTACAGCATGTGTTATATGTTTTATCTCACTTTATTTTCATATAATTCTATGAAAAAAACAATGAAGCAACTAAGACCCTGAGGTGAATAATTTTTGCAGAGTTGTGGAGAGAAATAGGGATTACAGCTCTGTTCTGTCTAACTTCAAAACCCATTTCCTTACATTGGTTTTCACTATTTCAGAAGCATGAGAAAATTACCTGCAGCCACTAGATAAATGCCTCCAATAAGCCAGAAACTTTGACAGATACGCTTATTCAAAGGTTAATGCATTCAACACTGACTGGAAATTGCTCATTGATAAAAGGTATGGTAAACTTTGATTTTCTTAAGTAAGCTATCTGAAGCTGGTATTTAAAATGTCTTTTCCTCTCATTTCAAATCCTATTTGCAATACATGTTATGGCAAAAATGTATGTGAGTTTTGACTGTCACCTCCAAATGTATGTGAGTTTTTATTGCACTTTTCTTTCTAGAGATATACACCAACAAAGAAAGGACTGGAGAGGAGAATGGAAATTAATATTTTAGGTGTTTACTGTGTACCAGATATTAGTGGTAATAACAGGGTTTAATTTCCAAAAGCCTTCTCCTGACCTAAAGTTCATTTTTTCCCCACTCCATAACACCAGTTCTCCAGAATTTACTAATGTATCTGGCAAGCATTTAGTTGTCCTAGCTCCAGTGTCTAGCTGCAGATTTTGGGGCAGATCTCTCTAAGCAACAGTTTTCTTATCTATAAATTGGGCTTAATGATTTTGATTATCTCATAGGACTGTAGGATTAAATAATTTCTGAACATCGTATCAGTCAATCTTTCCATGACGCTGAGAGTGTAAGAAATGTCACCTTTTACATTTATCTAAATGATATTAACCACTTTAATATCTATAGCCAAGATTGGTGCTATCTTAACATTGCTAAAATCCAGACATCACTCCTCCAGTACATAGATTAATACATAGATTCCCCATTACTCAGTTAAAAAGAAAACAAGGCCTTGATGCCAAGACCGCTAGTGTAATGCAATACCCTGGCACAGCTGAGGCTATAAGGAAGTTGTTCTCATCCTCTGCCGTAGGAATGTCACCGGAGTCCACAAGGCTATTCCTGGCTTGCACATAGGTACTCATGGAGCTGTTCCCTCAGAGGGTTTGCTATCTCAGGGTTTGCTGTGAGCCTGAAGAATCAAGTTGCCTTCCTTTCTTCACTACCCACCCCCTCATTGAGCTGGTTGCCATGCATGCTGAAGCCTTATCCGATAGCTTTAATTTACCAACAGATGTCTAAAGTTTGTTATTGGCTTTGTTTTTACTGGCACTTTGTTTTTTTTCTCTATATTATCTATATACGTGAAACCATGTGATATTTGTCTTTCTCCTCTTTCTTATTCTGCTAAGCATAATCCCCTCAATTCATTCATGTCATCTCAAGTGGCAAGAGTTCATCTTTTTAATCATTGACTAGTGTTCACTGTGTTTATGTACATCTTTATCCACTCATCTGTGCAGTATTGAACATAGGCGTGCATATATCCTTCAAATAAGTCGTTTTGCTTTCTTCAGGTAGATACCTAGGATTGGAATTGCTGTATCATATAGTTGATCTCTCTAGCAATTTTGAGAAACCTCCCACTGTTTTCCATAAGAACTGGACGAGTCTACATTGCCACTAACAGTGTACAAAGGTTCCCTTTCTCCACATCCTCCACTAACACCTCTTATTTTTGAACTTTTGATATGAACCACCCTCACAGGTGTGAGATAGTATCTCATTGTGGTTTTGGTTTGCGTTTTCCTGAGTAGGATGAACAGTTTTTCATATGCCTGTTAATTTCTGCTTTAATGTCTTCATTGACCCAGTGATTATTGAGAAGTACTTTTTAAATTTCCACATATCTGTGGTTTTTCACATTTTCTTTTTTTTTTCTTTTTTTTTAAATTAATAAATTTTATTTTTATATTCCCAACAATTGCAATCCCCCCATTCTGACCCCAATCCCTCCCTCCCCGCCCCCCACCCCCAAAAAGTGTCTCTGGTTCATAGTTTTTGTTGATTTGATTTTCACTTTCTTATAGTTATTCATTTTCCTGGTCCCTTATTTAAGTTTTCTAGATCCCTGCTATGAGTGAGACCATCCGGTATTTTTCTTTTTCTTTTTGGCTTATTTCACTGAGCATGATCCCTTCCAGCGCCATCCATGTTGCTGCAAATTGCATGTGTTTATCTTTTTGAATGCTGAGTAATATTCCATGGTATATATGTACCACACATCTTCTTGATCCAGTCATCTAATTTTGGGCATTTGGGCTGTTTCAAGCTTAGCTATTGTAAACAGTGCTGCTATAAACATAGGGGTGCAGGTGTTCTTGGAATTGATGTTTCTGTGTTCTTTGGGTAAATACCTAGGAGTGGAATTGCTGGATCCTGTGGAAGCTCTATGTTTAGTAGGTCCAGAAATCTCACACAGCTCTCCATAGTGGTTGGACCAGTTTGCACTCCACCAACAGTGCAGAAGAGTTCCTTTTTCTCCACAACTCGCCAACATTTGTTGTTGCTAGTTTTTTTAATATGTGCCATTCTCACTGGTGTAAGATGGTATCTCATGGTAGTTTAATTTGCATTTCCCTGATTGCAAGTGATGTTGAACATTTTTCATATGCCTGTTGGCATTCGCATTTTCTCTTCAGAGAAGTTTCTTTTTAGTTCCTCTGTCATTTTTTGACTGGATTATTTTCTTTGTTGTTGTTGAGTCTCATCAGCTCTTTGCGATTTTGTGATCAGTCCTTTATCATTAGTGTTGTGTGCAAAAATTTTCTCCCAGTTGGTGGGGTTTCTCTTTGTTTTTGTTATTGTCTCTTTTGCTGTGCAGAAGCTCTTTAATTTGATGTAGTCCCAGCTGTTGATCTTTGCCTTCACTATCACTGCTTTGGGTGATGTGTTTGTAAAGATGTCTTTGATATGCAAATCACGTAGTGTTTCGCCTATATTTCTTCTATGTATTTTATGGTTTCAGGTCTTAGTCTAGTTCTTTAATCCATTTTTGAGTTGATTTTTGTATATGGTGTGAGGTAGTGGTCAAGCTTCATCTTTTGCATGTAGCGCCCAGTTTTCCAGCACCATTTATTGAACAACTTTCTTTGCTCCAATGCATAGTCTTTGCTCCTTTGTCAAAGATTAGTTGACCATAAATCTGTGGGTTTATTTCTGGATTTTCTATCGATTCCATTGGTCTGTAATGTCTGTCTTGTTCCAAATACCATGCAGTTTTGATGATTGTGGCTTTGTAGTAGAGTTTGAAGTCTGGAGTGTGATGCCCTCCATTCCTCTTCTTTTTTTCAGTAGAGCTTTGGCTATTCGGGTTTTTTTGTGATCCATATGAATTTCATCAATAATTGTTCTATTTCTTTGAAGAATGACATTGAAATTTTGATTGGAATAGCATTGAATCTGTATATTGCTTTTTGGTAGAATGGCCATTTTAATAATGTTTATTCTCCCATCATGAGCAGGGGATGTCTTTCCATTTCTTGTGTCTTCTTCTATTTCTTTTAACAGTGTTTTAGTTTTCTTTGTATAGGTCCTTTAACTCTTTTGTTAGATTTATTCCCAAATATTTGATTTTTTTGTTTCATAAGAAAAGGGATGGTTTTTTTTTGATTTCTTCTTCTTCAGATTTATTGTTTGTATATAGGAAGGCTACTGACTTTGCGTGTTGATTTTGTATCCTGCCACTTTACTGAACTGATTGATGAGTTGAATTAGTTTTCTGTGGAGTTTTTGGGGTTCTCTATGTATATTATCATATCATCTGCAAGAGTGATAGTTTGACTTCTTCTTTTCCTATTTGGATTCCTTGGATGTCTTTCTCT